>NW_025729216.1:720000-722500 GCF_021461385.2 Schistocerca piceifrons
TCTCTGCTTCTAACGGGCGCACATACAATATGTAAGCACCAGCATGGAACAACATCCAGTGCATCCTCTCCGCCACATTACACAATCCACACTATCACAACCAGACCAGGAGGTCCATGCGGAAAATAGAATATCCCCCCCTTTCGACATCCACCATTGCGCAGATAAGGCACCAATACCCACACATGTCCTATACAACGGTGCACCCAACATCACAATAGTACCTCCTGTCACAGCCCACAAACAATGACCTGAGTCAAAGACACAGGTCTGACACAAGCATAGAATTGGAGCGCCGCCTCTAATAAGCCAAAGGTGCATCCTGACGTGACAAATCTCATCATGTCACAAGCATTCACTTACTATAATCACTATCAACGAACGTGCCGCCCCCGCCCCCCCCCTACACCTTTCCTTACAACAACGTGTAACCTAACCTAACCTATGTTGTACCTTAACCTAACCTATGTTGTGCCTTAACCTAACCCATGTTGTGCCTTAACCTAACCCATGTTGTGCCTTAACCTAACCCATGTTGTGCCTTAACCTAACCCATGTTGTGCCTTAACCTAACCCATGTTGTGCCTTAACCTAACCCATGTTGTGCCTTAACCTAACCCATGTTGTGCCTTAACCTAACCCATGTTGTGCCTTAACCTAACCCATGTTGTGCCTTAACCTAACCCATGTTGTGCCTTAACCTAACCCATGTTGTGCCTTAACCTAACCCATGTTGTGCCTTAACCTAACCCATGTTGTACCTTAACCTAACCCATGTTGTACCTTAACCTAACCCATGTTGTACCTTAACCTAACCCATGTTGTACCTTAACCTAACCCATGTTGTACCTTAACCTAACCCATGTTGTACCCTAACCTAACCCATGTTGTCCCCTAACCTAACCCATGTTGTCCCCTAACCTAACCCATGTTGTCCCCTAACCTAACCCATGTTGTCCCCTAACCTAACCCATGTTGTCCCCTAACCTAACCCATGTTGTCCCCTAACCTAACCCATGTTGTCCCCTAACCTAACCCATGTTGTCCCCTAACCTAACCCATGTTGTCCCCTAACCTAACCCATGTTGTCCCCTAACCTAACCCATGTTGTCCCCTAACCTAACCCATGTTGTCCCCTAACCTAACCCATGTTGTCCCCTAACCTAACCCATGTTGTGCCTTAACCTAACCCATGTTGTGCCTTAACCTAACCCATGTTGTCCCCTAACCTAACCCATGTTGTCCCCTAACCTAACCCATGTTGTCCCCTAACCTAACCCACGTTGTCCGCTAACGTAACCCACGTTGTCGCCTAAACCTGCTCTGTAATTGTTATACGACTCGTTCAATTAGTGTAGTGTTGCCCACCCGCAACCCTCGCAATATAGTTCGCTACTCGCACTGCCCGCTCCCCTGTGTATCGCTTCATGTTAAACACCTTGCAAGTCTTGCTGACTTTCCACATGCTCCTGCTGTACACTGTAATGTGGATGGCAGCAGGACGTACATGCCGCCCCCCCCCCCCACCCCTCCCCACGTCCCCACGTCCCCACCTTGCCCCCTGCCTTCGCAAGCTGGTTGGTGACAAGTTTGCATGTTCAATGCCCTTCGCATGCGACGTACGCAGGCTACGTTGTGGTGCGGCCTGTGTCAACTGTCCGCTGATGTCGTACGCGTGAACCACAATCTGTACTGCACATTCGTCCTTATGTACTGAATGATACATCGTGGCACATGTGTGACCGTACAACGACTGCGCCCAAAAACGGCGGACCATACAGTGCAAATATTGTGCACGCAGCTACGTGTCGTCTCCCTATGAGAGCTGGATTGCAGTGTGGTACGCCATAGAGACGTGTGGGAGGAACGGACGCCGTGGATGGCGATCAGCATGAGCTGTCTGTTGATGTATTCGGACCTAGTCGTCTCTCCTCACACACCGTGATGGCATGGTGCACCGCGTTCCATATCTGCGACATGCTACAGAGGCCGGTTGACAGTCGTTCGAGCAATGGACATCGCATACGTACGGGGGCCACCTTCCACGTATTGTCTAGGCGTGCACATTTTGTTGCGTGTATGTGGGCAGACGTAGTGTGGCGTGACACCTGACACAGGCATGCAATAATCGTTGAAGTTGCAAATGGCGATGGACGCCTGCGTTTTCTGGTGAAGTTACGCAAATGAAGAAATGGTAACCTGTTGTGGTGCGGTTGTTCTCGCTAGGGGTGAATCGGTGATGGCGACGATAGGTTGAGGTACTAACCGGTTGTTCCAGCGATACCCACCATGCCGACGAAACTGAACGGCATCTGGGTGTGAAGCGATACGCGGCGGTGGCTGGGTGGGACCGTCCCCGGCCGGTGAGGGGGCGCCTCCCGGCGTGCTGGCCGCGCGGTGCGTGGGCGCACGCGCTACAGCCGGCTGGTGGGGGCGGCCAGTGGCAGGCGCGCCGGCCGACGGACGCGGCAGGCGTCGCAGCTGCGCGCCGGCGCACCCT
>NW_025729216.1:732500-735000 GCF_021461385.2 Schistocerca piceifrons
CAGAGCCATCAAATTACAGAATATATATACAACTGTCCGTATACATGCTGAAAGAGTGTGCCCACAATGGGAACCACACGTCAGCCAGACACTCTCATCACGCACCACTCTCTGCTTCTAACGGGCGCACATACAATATGTAAGCACCAGCATGGAACAACATCCAGTGCATCCTCTCCGCCACATTACACAATCCACACTATCACAACCAGACCAGGAGGTCCATGCGGAAAATAGAATATCCCCCCCTTTCGACATCCACCATTGCGCAGATAAGGCACCAATACCCACACATGTCCTATACAACGGTGCACCCAACATCACAATAGTACCTCCTGTCACAGCCCACAAACAATGACCTGAGTCAAAGACACAGGTCTGACACAAGCATAGAATTGGAGCGCCGCCTCTAATAAGCCAAAGGTGCATCCTGACGTGACAAATCTCATCATGTCACAAGCATTCACTTACTATAATCACTATCAACGAACGTGCCGCCCCCGCCCCCCCCCCCCTACACCTTTCCTTACAACAACGTGTAACCTAACCTAACCTATGTTGTACCTTAACCTAACCTATGTTGTGCCTTAACCTAACCCATGTTGTGCCTTAACCTAACCCATGTTGTGCCTTAACCTAACCCATGTTGTGCCTTAACCTAACCCATGTTGTGCCTTAACCTAACCCATGTTGTGCCTTAACCTAACCCATGTTGTGCCTTAACCTAACCCATGTTGTGCCTTAACCTAACCCATGTTGTGCCTTAACCTAACCCATGTTGTGCCTTAACCTAACCCATGTTGTGCCTTAACCTAACCCATGTTGTGCCTTAACCTAACCCATGTTGTGCCTTAACCTAACCCATGTTGTGCCTTAACCTAACCCATGTTGTACCTTAACCTAACCCATGTTGTACCTTAACCTAACCCATGTTGTACCTTAACCTAACCCATGTTGTACCTTAACCTAACCCATGTTGTACCCTAACCTAACCCATGTTGTACCCTAACCTAACCCATGTTGTCCCCTAACCTAACCCATGTTGTCCCCTAACCTAACCCATGTTGTCCCCTAACCTAACCCATGTTGTCCCCTAACCTAACCCATGTTGTCCCCTAACCTAACCCATGTTGTCCCCTAACCTAACCCATGTTGTCCCCTAACCTAACCCATGTTGTCCCCTAACCTAACCCATGTTGTCCCCTAACCTAACCCATGTTGTCCCCTAACCTAACCCATGTTGTGCCTTAACCTAACCCATGTTGTGCCTTAACCTAACCCATGTTGTCCCCTAACCTAACCCACGTTGTCCCCTAACCTAACCCATGTTGTCCCCTAACCTAACCCACGTTGTCCGCTAACGTAACCCACGTTGTCGCCTAAACCTGCTCTGTAATTGTTATACGACTCGTTCAATTAGTGTAGTGTTGCCCACCCGCAACCCTCGCAATATAGTTCGCTACTCGCACTGCCCGCTCCCCTGTGTATCGCTTCATGTTAAACACCTTGCAAGTCTTGCTGACTTTCCACATGCTCCTGCTGTACACTGTAATGTGGATGGCAGCAGGACGTACATGCCGCCCCCCCCCACCCCTCCCCACGTCCCCACGTCCCCACCTTGCCCCCTGCCTTCGCAAGCTGGTTGGTGACAAGTTTGCATGTTCAATGCCCTTCGCATGCGACGTACGCAGGCTACGTTGTGGTGCGGCCTGTGTCAACTGTCCGCTGATGTCGTACGCGTGAACCACAATCTGTACTGCACATTCGTCCTTATGTACTGAATGATACATCGTGGCACATGTGTGACCGTACAACGACTGCGCCCAAAAACGGCGGACCATACAGTGCAAATATTGTGCACGCAGCTACGTGTCGTCTCCCTATGAGAGCTGGATTGCAGTGTGGTACGCCATAGAGACGTGTGGGAGGAACGGACGCCGTGGATGGCGATCAGCATGAGCTGTCTGTTGATGTATTCGGACCTAGTCGTCTCTCCTCACACACCGTGATGGCATGGTGCACCGCGTTCCATATCTGCGACATGCTACAGAGGCCGGTTGACAGTCGTTCGAGCAATGGACATCGCATACGTACGGGGGCCACCTTCCACGTATTGTCTAGGCGTGCACATTTTGTTGCGTGAATGTGGGCAGACGTAGTGTGGCGTGACACCTGACACAGGCATGCAATAATCGTTGAAGTTGCAAATGGCGATGGACGCCTGCGTTTTCTGGTGAAGTTACGCAAATGAAGAAATGGTAACCTGTTGTGGTGCGGTTGTTCTCGCTAGGGGTGAATCGGTGATGGCGACGATAGGTTGAGGTACTAACCGGTTGTTCCAGCGATACCCACCATGCCGACGAAACTGAACGGCATCTGGGTGTGAAGCGATACGCGGCGGTGGCTGGGTGGGACCGTCCCCGGCCGGTGAGGGGGCGCCTCCCGGCGTGCTGGCCGCGCGGTGCGTGGGCGCACGCGCTACAGCCGGCTGGTGGGGGCG
>NW_025729216.1:745000-747500 GCF_021461385.2 Schistocerca piceifrons
CGAACGTGCCGCCCCCGCCCCCCCCCCCTACACCTTTCCTTACAACAACGTGTAACCTAACCTAACCTATGTTGTACCTTAACCTAACCTATGTTGTGCCTTAACCTAACCCATGTTGTGCCTTAACCTAACCCATGTTGTGCCTTAACCTAACCCATGTTGTGCCTTAACCTAACCCATGTTGTGCCTTAACCTAACCCATGTTGTGCCTTAACCTAACCCATGTTGTGCCTTAACCTAACCCATGTTGTGCCTTAACCTAACCCATGTTGTGCCTTAACCTAACCCATGTTGTGCCTTAACCTAACCCATGTTGTGCCTTAACCTAACCCATGTTGTACCTTAACCTAACCCATGTTGTACCTTAACCTAACCCATGTTGTACCTTAACCTAACCCATGTTGTACCTTAACCTAACCCATGTTGTACCCTAACCTAACCCATGTTGTCCCCTAACCTAACCCATGTTGTCCCCTAACCTAACCCATGTTGTCCCCTAACCTAACCCATGTTGTCCCCTAACCTAACCCATGTTGTCCCCTAACCTAACCCATGTTGTCCCCTAACCTAACCCATGTTGTCCCCTAACCTAACCCATGTTGTCCCCTAACCTAACCCATGTTGTCCCCTAACCTAACCCATGTTGTCCCCTAACCTAACCCATGTTGTGCCTTAACCTAACCCATGTTGTGCCTTAACCTAACCCATGTTGTCCCCTAACCTAACCCACGTTGTCCCCTAACCTAACCCATGTTGTCCCCTAACCTAACCCACGTTGTCCGCTAACGTAACCCACGTTGTCGCCTAAACCTGCTCTGTAATTGTTATACGACTCGTTCAATTAGTGTAGTGTTGCCCACCCGCAACCCTCGCAATATAGTTCGCTACTCGCACTGCCCGCTCCCCTGTGTATCGCTTCATGTTAAACACCTTGCAAGTCTTGCTGACTTTCCACATGCTCCTGCTGTACACTGTAATGTGGATGGCAGCAGGACGTACATGCCGCCCCCCCCCCACCCCTCCCCACGTCCCCACGTCCCCACCTTGCCCCCTGCCTTCGCAAGCTGGTTGGTGACAAGTTTGCATGTTCAATGCCCTTCGCATGCGACGTACGCAGGCTACGTTGTGGTGCGGCCTGTGTCAACTGTCCGCTGATGTCGTACGCGTGAACCACAATCTGTACTGCACATTCGTCCTTATGTACTGAATGATACATCGTGGCACATGTGTGACCGTACAACGACTGCGCCCAAAAACGGCGGACCATACAGTGCAAATATTGTGCACGCAGCTACGTGTCGTCTCCCTATGAGAGCTGGATTGCAGTGTGGTACGCCATAGAGACGTGTGGGAGGAACGGACGCCGTGGATGGCGATCAGCATGAGCTGTCTGTTGATGTATTCGGACCTAGTCGTCTCTCCTCACACACCGTGATGGCATGGTGCACCGCGTTCCATATCTGCGACATGCTACAGAGGCCGGTTGACAGTCGTTCGAGCAATGGACATCGCATACGTACGGGGGCCACCTTCCACGTATTGTCTAGGCGTGCACATTTTGTTGCGTGTATGTGGGCAGACGTAGTGTGGCGTGACACCTGACACAGGCATGCAATAATCGTTGAAGTTGCAAATGGCGATGGACGCCTGCGTTTTCTGGTGAAGTTACGCAAATGAAGAAATGGTAACCTGTTGTGGTGCGGTTGTTCTCGCTAGGGGTGAATCGGTGATGGCGACGATAGGTTGAGGTACTAACCGGTTGTTCCAGCGATACCCACCATGCCGACGAAACTGAACGGCATCTGGGTGTGAAGCGATACGCGGCGGTGGCTGGGTGGGACCGTCCCCGGCCGGTGAGGGGGCGCCTCCCGGCGTGCTGGCCGCGCGGTGCGTGGGCGCACGCGCTACAGCCGGCTGGTGGGGGCGGCCAGTGGCAGGCGCGCCGGCCGACGGACGCGGCAGGCGTCGCAGCTGCGCGCCGGCGCACCCTGCGCGCGGCGCCGTGCGGCCAAAGTAGGTCCTCGCGGGCCCGGTGCGAAGCGCGGTGGACATCTTCAGTGTGCTGGTCCGATTGAGGACTGTGTGCGTTGAGGATGCGCCGCCGCCCGGCGCTCGGCGCCGCGACGCCGTCTGCTGCTCGGTCGCCCCAGCGGTTCTCGCTGGTGGTTTGTATCGCAGCTGTGCGGATGTGTTGGCGCGTGCGCTGTGCTGGGAGAGTTCGCTTCGGCACCCAAGTGGGGCTTTTGTCCTTCTGTGGCGCTGGCGTTGGAGCTGCCGGTCACCGTAGGTGGCGCGTGTTGTCTCCCGCCGGCAATGCCACGACAGCACGCTCCCGGGCCTCTGTCGGCAGCGGCAAGCTCAGTTGGGAGCACGGGTGGTCGCACCGAAAGCGTCTACTCGCCTAACTCCGGGCGATTGCGCCTCTCTCGAACCCGACCAAGTACTTGGGACGGCGCTGCGCGCCGCCGGGACCTGAGAGGGTTTCGAGGTGTATTGTGCA
>NW_025729216.1:752500-755000 GCF_021461385.2 Schistocerca piceifrons
CCAAGGTGAAGAGCCTCTAGTCGATAGAATAATGTAGGTAAGGCAAGTCGGCAAATTGGATCCGTAACTTCGGGATAAGGATTGGCTCTGAGGATCGGGGCGTGTCGGGCTTGGTCGGGAAGTGGGTCAGCGCTAACGTGCCGGGCCTGGGCGAGGTGAGTGCCGTAGGGGTGCCGGTAAGTGCGGGCGTTTAGCGCGGGCGTGGTCTGCTCTCGCCGTTGGTCGGCCTCGTGCTGGCCGGCGGTGCAGGATGCGCGCGCCTGCGCGGCGTTCGCGCCCCGGTGCTTCAACCTGCGTGCAGGATCCGAGCTCGGTCCCGTGCCTTGGCCTCCCACGGATCTTCCTTGCTGCGAGGCCGCGTCCGCCTTAGCGTGCTCCTCCGGGGGCGCGCGGGTGCGCGGATTCTCTTCGGCCGCCATTCAACGATCAACTCAGAACTGGCACGGACTGGGGGAATCCGACTGTCTAATTAAAACAAAGCATTGCGATGGCCCTAGCGGGTGTTGACGCAATGTGATTTCTGCCCAGTGCTCTGAATGTCAACGTGAAGAAATTCAAGCAAGCGCGGGTAAACGGCGGGAGTAACTATGACTCTCTTAAGGTAGCCAAATGCCTCGTCATCTAATTAGTGACGCGCATGAATGGATTAACGAGATTCCCGCTGAGAGCTGCAAGAAGGCAATGAGAAGAAAAACACTGCTGAAAAATGCTGTACCTTGGTGGAATGAAACACTGACAAAAATGCGGCAGGACACAATTGCAGCTCGACACCGGCTCCAGAATGCACGGCGTGCAAATCGTGAGACAGAAATACTGGTAGCAAAGGCAACCTACAGAAGCACCAAAAATAAATATAACAAGGAAATTACGAGAGCAAAGACAGATACATGGAAAAAATGGGTAAAAGACTGCAATGGCAATGACCCTTGGAAGCTGACTAATAGAATCCTTCGTCCTAAATATGGCACCGAAACTGTCCTCAGCAATGTAAAAGTGGCTGGACGGGGCCCTACCATGACCTGGCAGGAAACAGTGAAAGAACTGTTGAATAACTTACTACCGGATGACGACACAGAGCAGGACACAACACAGCAATCAGCTGTGAAGGAGCAAAATATAGCGTACCACAACGAAGAAAATGAGCCAGACTTCTCAGTACAAGAGATAGAGGCTGCAGTGAAGGCATGCAAACCACACAAAGCTACAGGACCAGATGGCATAGATGATGCGATGGTAAAGCGGGTATGGGAACACAATCCTGCACTCCTCATTGACACCTACAACAGCTGCCTCAGAGAGTCCACTTTCCCAGACAACTGGAAAATCGGAAACGTCTGCATATTACTTAAGTCTAACACAAAGCCTAGGGATGAGGTGAAATCATATCGACCTATCTGCCTGCTCCCTATCCTCGGCAAAGTATTAGAAAGGCTAATAGTGACCAGACTGGATAAAAGGTATGAAGACTCAGGACTGAAGGCAACAAACCAATTTGGTTTCAGAAAGGGTGTATCCACAGAAATGGCAATCAGACAGGTTGTCTCCAGTGCAAACTGTGACGAAAAATATGTTGTTGTCATTTTTGTGGACATAGCAGGCGCCTTCGATAATTTGTGGTGGCCAAGTGTAATGAGGCGGCTTAGAGCAATGCGATGTCCCCAAAACATGTACCACCTAGTAGAAAACTACTTTAACAACAGGAAGGCTACTGTCTACAGTAACTCTGGGTCAGTTACAAAAACCATCACAAAGGGCTGCCCACAGGGTTCTATCTGTGGCCCCTTTTTCTGGAACCTAGTATTTGACGAAGTGGTACAACAGAAAGACGGTGACCAGTGGGATAAAGTGGCCTACGCAGATGACTTAGCCATCATCATAAAAGGGAAGAGTAGGTCGCAGCTGGAAGAGAGAGGTAGGATAGCACTACAAGCCATAAGCGAATGGACCACACAAAATAAACTAGGGATCTCCAAGCAGAAAACGGTTGCCATAACCATCAAAGGTAAATTTGATAGAGAAAGACCACCCAGACTTGAACTTGATGGGGAAAGAATTAGGTTTGTCCAGGAACACACATACCTCGGCATCACACTTGATGAAAGGCTCCTATTCACCCCCCATGTAAAAAACATCCAAAAGAAACTATCTGTCGTTTCTGGCGCTCTCACAAGAGTAAGTAGGTCTGAGTGGGGGCTGCAAAAGAGAACCCTGCGACTGATATACCAGGCACTTTGTTTATCTGTCTGCAAGTATGGTGCCGCAGCATGGGGAGACCGTACAAAACACAGGTACACCAGGAAAATACTAATGACGATACAAAGGCCATTTTTGTTGCAGATGACGAGGGCCTGTCGAACGGTGTCGACAGAAGCACTACAGACTCTCACAGGATGCATGCCTCTAGACCTGGAAGTGGTGAAAGCAGCCATGCTGTACCATGCTAGACATGGAATTGCTGGATCAGTGGCAGGTCTTGAGGTTCCTAGAGTTCCTGCAGGAC
>NW_025729216.1:760000-762500 GCF_021461385.2 Schistocerca piceifrons
AACCTAACCCATGTTGTCCCCTAACCTAACCCATGTTGTCCCCTAACCTAACCCATGTTGTCCCCTAACCTAACCCATGTTGTCCCCTAACCTAACCCATGTTGTCCCCTAACCTAACCCATGTTGTCCCCTAACCTAACCCATGTTGTCCCCTAACCTAACCCATGTTGTCCCCTAACCTAACCCATGTTGTCCCCTAACCTAACCCATGTTGTGCCTTAACCTAACCCATGTTGTGCCTTAACCTAACCCATGTTGTCCCCTAACCTAACCCATGTTGTCCCCTAACCTAACCCATGTTGTCCCCTAACCTAACCCACGTTGTCCGCTAACGTAACCCACGTTGTCGCCTAAACCAGCTCTGTAATTGTTATACGACTCGTTCAATTAGTGTAGTGTTGCCCACCCGCAACCCTCGCAATATAGTTCGCTACTCGCACTGCCCGCTCCCCTGTGTATCGCTTCATGTTAAACACCTTGCAAGTCTTGCTGACTTTCCACATGCTCCTGCTGTACACTGTAATGTGGATGGCAGCAGGACGTACATGCCGCCCCCCCCCCCACCCCTCTCCACGTCCCCACGTCCCCACCTTGCCCCCTGCCTTCGCAAGCTGGTTGGTGACAAGTTTGCATGTTCAATGCCCTTCGCATGCGACGTACGCAGGCTACGTTGTGGTGCGGCCTGTGTCAACTGTCCGCTGATGTCGTACGCGTGAACCACAATCTGTACTGCACATTCGTCCTTATGTACTGAATGATACATCGTGGCACATGTGTGACCGTACAACGACTGCGCCCAAAAACGGCGGACCATACAGTGCAAATATTGTGCACGCAGCTACGTGTCGTCTCCCTATGAGAGCTGGATTGCAGTGTGGTACGCCATAGAGACGTGTGGGAGGAACGGACGCCGTGGATGGCGATCAGCATGAGCTGTCTGTTGATGTATTCGGACCTAGTCGTCTCTCCTCACACACCGTGATGGCATGGTGCACCGCGTTCCATATCTGCGACATGCTACAGAGGCCGGTTGACAGTCGTTCGAGCAATGGACATCGCATACGTACGGGGGCCACCTTCCACGTATTGTCTAGGCGTGCACATTTTGTTGCGTGTATGTGGGCAGACGTAGTGTGGCGTGACACCTGACACAGGCATGCAATAATCGTTGAAGTTGCAAATGGCGATGGACGCCTGCGTTTTCTGGTGAAGTTACGCAAATGAAGAAATGGTAACCTGTTGTGGTGCGGTTGTTCTCGCTAGGGGTGAATCGGTGATGGCGACGATAGGTTGAGGTACTAACCGGTTGTTCCAGCGATACCCACCATGCCGACGAAACTGAACGGCATCTGGGTGTGAAGCGATACGCGGCGGTGGCGGGGTGGGACCGTCCCCGGCCGGTGAGGGGGCGCCTCCCGGCGTGCTGGCCGCGCGGTGCGTGGGCGCACGCGCTACAGCCGGCTGGTGGGGGCGGCCAGTGGCAGGCGCGCCGGCCGACGGACGCGGCAGGCGTCGCAGCTGCGCGCCGGCGCACCCTGCGCGCGGCGCCGTGCGGCCAAAGTAGGTCCTCGCGGGCCCGGTGCGAAGCGCGGTGGACATCTTCAGTGTGCTGGTCCGATTGAGGACTGTGTGCGTTGAGGATGCGCCGCCGCCCGGCGCTCGGCGCCGCGACGCCGTCTGCTGCTCGGTCGCCCCAGCGGTTCTCGCTGGTGGTTTGTATCGCAGCTGTGCGGATGTGTTGGCGCGTGCGCTGTGCTGGGAGAGTTCGCTTCGGCACCCAAGTGGGGCTTTTGTCCTTCTGTGGCGCTGGCGTTGGAGCTGCCGGTCACCGTAGGTGGCGCGTGTTGTCTCCCGCCGGCAATGCCACGACAGCACGCTCCCGGGCCTCTGTCGGCAGCGGCAAGCTCAGTTGGGAGCACGGGTGGTCGCACCGAAAGCGTCTACTCGCCTAACTCCGGGCGATTGCGCCTCTCTCGAACCCGACCAAGTACTTGGGACGGCGCTGCGCGCCGCCGGGACCTGAGAGGGTTTCGAGGTGTATTGTGCAGGGGAGCTCAGCCTCCTCCTGTTTGCAGAATGATTGAGCGGACGCTTGCGTGTTCGCGCGGGCCCCCGGGACACACTCCCGGGCGGCCGGCTGCTCAGCTCTAGTTGACGCAGCTCCCTGGTTGATCCTGCCAGTAGTCATATGCTTGTCTCAAAGATTAAGCCATGCATGTCTCAGTACAAGCCGCATTAAGGTGAAACCGCGAATGGCTCATTAAATCAGTTATGGTTCCTTAGATCGTACCCACGTTACTTGGATAACTGTGGTAATTCTAGAGCTAATACATGCAAACAGAGTCCCGACCAGAGATGGAAGGGACGCTTTTATTAGATCAAAACCAATCGGTCGGCTCGTCCGGTCCGTTTGCCTTGGTGACTCTGAATAACTTTGGGCTGATCGCACGGTCCTCGTACCGGCGACGCATCTTTCAAATGTCTGCCTTATCAACTGTCG
>NW_025729216.1:770000-775000 GCF_021461385.2 Schistocerca piceifrons
ATGACTCCACCCGCACCCGTTCGTGGACCACCCCAACCGCCAAACGCGCACCTCCAGCGGATGAACGGCGGACGTTTCCCGCACTCGTAAAGTGCAATCCACCCCTATAACTTGCGTTTCATGAAGAGTTATTTCCAATATGCGACATTCCCGCTGTCCCTATACATGAGCCGCGACCTGTACCACTTACGAGCGAGAGACGCGATCGCGTTGCTCACTGTACGGCGTCCGATACCGAGCCATCAGCATGTCGGTCCCCATTCGCGTTGCACTCGCACTCGCACTCGCACTCGCACTCGCAGTCGCAAAAACGTGGGGCAAATATATTACGCGGAAGAGTTATAACAGACCGAGCCCCACTGCATGGGGGGAGTCTTTGTCACTAATGTACACAGATGGAACATTTTGGACTGGAACCAGATTACCCGTACACACGGCGCTGATTAGTAATCAATGCAGAGCCATCAAATTACAGAATATATATACAACTGTCCGTATACATGCTGAAAGAGTGTGCCCACAATGGGAACCACACGTCAGCCAGACACTCTCATCACGCACCACTCTCTGCTTCTAACGGGCGCACATACAATATGTAAGCACCAGCATGGAACAACATCCAGTGCATCCTCTCCGCCACATTACACAATCCACACTATCACAACCAGACCAGGAGGTCCATGCGGAAAATAGAATATCCCCCCCTTTCGACATCCACCATTGCGCAGATAAGGCACCAATACCCACACATGTCCTATACAACGGTGCACCCAACATCACAATAGTACCTCCTGTCACAGCCCACAAACAATGACCTGAGTCAAAGACACAGGTCTGACACAAGCATAGAATTGGAGCGCCGCCTCTAATAAGCCAAAGGTGCATCCTGACGTGACAAATCTGATCATGTCACAAGCATTCACTTACTATAATCACTATCAACGAACGTGCCGCCCCCGCCCCCCCCCCCCTACACCTTTCCTTACAACAACGTGTAACCTAACCTAACCTATGTTGTGCCTTAACCTAACCCATGTTGTGCCTTAACCTAACCCATGTTGTGCCTTAACCTAACCCATGTTGTACCTTAACCTAACCCATGTTGTACCTTAACCTAACCCATGTTGTACCTTAACCTAACCCATGTTGTACCTTAACCTAACCCATGTTGTACCCTAACCTAACCCATGTTGTCCCCTAACCTAACCCATGTTGTCCCCTAACCTAACCCATGTTGTCCCCTAACCTAACCCATGTTGTCCCCTAACCTAACCCATGTTGTCCCCTAACCTAACCCATGTTGTCCCCTAACCTAACCCATGTTGTCCCCTAACCTAACCCATGTTGTCCCCTAACCTAACCCATGTTGTGCCTTAACCTAACCCATGTTGTGCCTTAACCTAACCCATGTTGTCCCCTAACCTAACCCATGTTGTCCCCTAACCTAACCCATGTTGTCCCCTAACCTAACCCACGTTGTCCGCTAACGTAACCCACGTTGTCGCCTAAACCTGCTCTGTAATTGTTATACGACTCGTTCAATTAGTGTAGTGTTGCCCACCCGCAACCCTCGCAATATAGTTCGCTACTCGCACTGCCCGCTCCCCTGTGTATCGCTTCATGTTAAACACCTTGCAAGTCTTGCTGACTTTCCACCTGCTCCTGCTGTACACTGTAATGTGGATGGCAGCAGGACGTACATGCCGCCCCCCCCCCACCCGTCCCCACGTCCCCACGTCCCCACCTTGCCCCCTGCCTTCGCAAGCTGGTTGGTGACAAGTTTGCATGTTCAATGCCCTTCGCATGCGACGTACGCAGGCTACGTTGTGGTGCGGCCTGTGTCAACTGTCCGCTGATGTCGTACGCGTGAACCACAATCTGTACTGCACATTCGTCCTTATGTACTGAATGATACATCGTGGCACATGTGTGACCGTACAACGACTGCGCCCAAAAACGGCGGACCATACAGTGCAAATATTGTGCACGCAGCTACGTGTCGTCTCCCTATGAGAGCTGGATTGCAGTGTGGTACGCCATAGAGACGTGTGGGAGGAACGGACGCCGTGGATGGCGATCAGCATGAGCTGTCTGTTGATGTATTCGGACCTAGTCGTCTCTCCTCACACACCGTGATGGCATGGTGCACCGCGTTCCATATCTGCGACATGCTACAGAGGCCGGTTGACAGTCGTTCGAGCAATGGACATCGCATACGTACGGGGGCCACCTTCCACGTATTGTCTAGGCGTGCACATTTTGTTGCGTGTATGTGGGCAGACGTAGTGTGGCGTGACACCTGACACAGGCATGCAATAATCGTTGAAGTTGCAAATGGCGATGGACGCCTGCGTTTTCTGGTGAAGTTACGCAAATGAAGAAATGGTAACCTGTTGTGGTGCGGTTGTTCTCGCTAGGGGTGAATCGGTGATGGCGACGATAGGTTGAGGTACTAACCGGTTGTTCCAGCGATACCCACCATGCCGACGAAACTGAACGGCATCTGGGTGTGAAGCGATACGCGGCGGTGGCTGGGTGGGACCGTCCCCGGCCGGTGAGGGGGCGCCTCCCGGCGTGCTGGCCGCGCGGTGCGTGGGCGCACGCGCTACAGCCGGCTGGTGGGGGCGGCCAGTGGCAGGCGCGCCGGCCGACGGACGCGGCAGGCGTCGCAGCTGCGCGCCGGCGCACCCTGCGCGCGGCGCCGTGCGGCCAAAGTAGGTCCTCGCGGGCCCGGTGCGAAGCGCGGTGGACATCTTCAGTGTGCTGGTCCGATTGAGGACTGTGTGCGTTGAGGATGCGCCGCCGCCCGGCGCTCGGCGCCGCGACGCCGTCTGCTGCTCGGTCGCCCCAGCGGTTCTCGCTGGTGGTTTGTATCGCAGCTGTGCGGATGTGTTGGCGCGTGCGCTGTGCTGGGAGAGTTCGCTTCGGCACCCAAGTGGGGCTTTTGTCCTTCTGTGGCGCTGGCGTTGGAGCTGCCAGTCACCGTAGGTGGCGCGTGTTGTCTCCCGCCGGCAATGCCACGACAGCACGCTCCCGGGCCTCTGTCGGCAGCGGCAAGCTCAGTTGGGAGCACGGGTGGTCGCACCGAAAGCGTCTACTCGCCTAACTCCGGGCGATTGCGCCTCTCTCGAACCCGACCAAGTACTTGGGACGGCGCTGCGCGCCGCCGGGACCTGAGAGGGTTTCGAGGTGTATTGTGCAGGGGAGCTCAGCCTCCTCCTGTTTGCAGAATGATTGAGCGGACGCTTGCGTGTTCGCGCGGGCCCCCGGGACACACTCCCGGGCGGCCGGCTGCTCAGCTCTAGTTGACGCAGCTCCCTGGTTGATCCTGCCAGTAGTCATATGCTTGTCTCAAAGATTAAGCCATGCATGTCTCAGTACAAGCCGCATTAAGGTGAAACCGCGAATGGCTCATTAAATCAGTTATGGTTCCTTAGATCGTACCCACGTTACTTGGATAACTGTGGTAATTCTAGAGCTAATACATGCAAACAGAGTCCCGACCAGAGATGGAAGGGACGCTTTTATTAGATCAAAACCAATCGGTCGGCTCGTCCGGTCCGTTTGCCTTGGTGACTCTGAATAACTTTGGGCTGATCGCACGGTCCTCGTACCGGCGACGCATCTTTCAAATGTCTGCCTTATCAACTGTCGATGGTAGGTTCTGCGCCTACCATGGTTGTAACGGGTAACGGGGAATCAGGGTTCGATTCCGGAGAGGGAGCCTGAGAAACGGCTACCACATCCAAGGAAGGCAGCAGGCGCGCAAATTACCCACTCCCGGCACGGGGAGGTAGTGACGAAAAATAACGATACGGGACTCATCCGAGGCCCCGTAATCGGAATGAGTACACTTTAAATCCTTTAACGAGTATCTATTGGAGGGCAAGTCTGGTGCCAGCAGCCGCGGTAATTCCAGCTCCAATAGCGTATATTAAAGTTGTTGCGGTTAAAAAGCTCGTAGTTGGATTTGTGTCCCACGCTGTTGGTTCACCGCCCGTCGGTGTTTAACTGGCATGTATCGTGGGACGTCCTGCCGGTGGGGCGAGCTGAAGGCGTGCGACCGCCCCGTGCGTGCTCGTGCGTCCCGAGGCGGACCCCGTTGAAATCCTACCAGGGTGCTCTTTATTGAGTGTCTCGGTGGGCCGGCACGTTTACTTTGAACAAATTAGAGTGCTTAAAGCAGGCAAGCCCGCCTGAATACTGTGTGCATGGAATAATGGAATAGGACCTCGGTTCTATTTTGTTGGTTTTCGGAACCCGAGGTAATGATTAATAGGGACAGGCGGGGGCATTCGTATTGCGACGTTAGAGGTGAAATTCTTGGATCGTCGCAAGACGAACAGAAGCGAAAGCATTTGCCAAGTATGTTTTCATTAATCAAGAACGAAAGTTAGAGGTTCGAAGGCGATCAGATACCGCCCTAGTTCTAACCATAAACGATGCCAGCCAGCGATCCGCCGCAGTTCCTCCGATGACTCGGCGGGCAGCCTCCGGGAAACCAAAGCTTTTGGGTTCCGGGGGAAGTATGGTTGCAAAGCTGAAACTTAAAGGAATTGACGGAAGGGCACCACCAGGAGTGGAGCCTGCGGCTTAATTTGACTCAACACGGGAAACCTCACCAGGCCCGGACACCGGAAGGATTGACAGATTGATAGCTCTTTCTTGATTCGGTGGGTGGTGGTGCATGGCCGTTCTTAGTTGGTGGAGCGATTTGTCTGGTTAATTCCGATAACGAACGAGACTCTAGCCTGCTAACTAGTCGCGTGACATCCTTCGTGCTGTCAGCGATTACTTTTCTTCTTAGAGGGACAGGCGGCTTCTAGCCGCACGAGATTGAGCAATAACAGGTCTGTGATGCCCTTAGATGTTCTGGGCCGCACGCGCGCTACACTGAAGGAATCAGCGTGTCTTCCTAGGCCGAAAGGTCGGGGTAACCCGCTGAACCTCCTTCGTGCTAGGGATTGGGGCTTGCAATTGTTCCCCATGAACGAGGAATT
>NW_025729216.1:780000-782500 GCF_021461385.2 Schistocerca piceifrons
CTGCAGAAGAGGTTGCGGCCGCCCTGCCGCCCAGAGGCTCCGTTGCCGGCCCTGACGGCCTCTCGCCGGTGCAGCTGCGCCGCCTTCCAGCGGAGGTCACCACCAAACTCCTAAACCTTTTCCTGCTTACCCGCAAGCTCCCCCCTTCCCTCCTCCGAGCCAGGACCTCTTTGCTGCCTAAGACAGCCGCCCCAGCATCCCCCGCTGACTTTCGGCCCATCACCGTCTGCTCGGTGCTAGCCCGAACCTTCCATAAGGTTCTGGCGACTCGCCTGATGCAGATGTGTGCTGTGGACGAACGTCAGCGGGCTTTCATCCCAAGGGATGGGATGCTGGAGAACACTTTCCTCCTCGACCGGATACTCGTCGGCGCCGTCCGCCGCTGTCGTTCTGTGTTCATGGCATCTCTCGATGTGTCCAAGGCGTTCGATTCGTTGGACCATGCGGCTTTGCGTCCTGTGCTTAAAGCCCATGGTCTGCCGGACGAATTCATTGACTACGTCGAGGGCTGCTATGCGGACAGCACGACGGTAATTGCGGGGGGTGGCGACGAGTCCCCGGCCGTGCGGCCAGCAAGAGGCGTTCGGCAAGGAGATCCTCTGTCCCCTCTCCTGTTCAATTTCGCTGTTGATTATGTTCTAGATCAGCTGCCCTCACACGTAGGTGTCAAGGTGTTGGGCCGCCAGACGAACGCGGCGGCCTTCGCGGATGACATCCTGCTCTTCGCCTCCACGAGGGGGGGCCTGCAGTCCCTTATCAACGCAGCAGTAGCAGCCCTCGACCAGCTGGGGCTGCGTGTTAACCCGCGGAAGTGTCTCACCCTCGCACTCGTGGCGTCCGGCCGCGAGAAGAAAGTGAAAGTGGATGCGAGCGTCACCTTCACGGCCGGCGAAACCACCATGCCGGCGTTGGGAGTGGGTGAGACCTTCCGCTACCTGGGACTGCAGTTCTCCTCCTCTGGGCGGTGTCTCTTCCATCCGAGGCACCACATCGAGGAGCAGCTGTCGATCATCACGCGGGCGCCGCTGAAGCCGCAGCAGCGGCTCTTTGCACTTCGTGAGGTCCTTCTCCCGGGCCTGTATCATGGCCTAGCACTGAGTCGCACCCGCATCGGTGCGCTCAAGGCCATGGACAATTGTGTTCGAGCCGCCGTGAGGAGATGGTTCCGCCTCCCAGCCGACACCCCCTTGGGCTACTTTCACGCTCCAATTGCCCATGGGGGCCTTGGGATTCCATCAGCCCGCTGGATAGGGCCAACCCTGAGGCGGGGCAGGCTCCTCACCCTGTTGCAGCTCGAGACCACCACCACCGACGCAGACCTGGGGGAGGCACGACACGAAGTGGCGGCGCTTGAACGACACCTCACGTGGGAGGGCCATCTGCTGCCAACGGCTGCGAAAGTTGGTGAGATGTGGGCGGCGCGCCTGCATATTTCCTTCGACGGGGCAGCTCTCTCGTCGTCAGCCAGGACATCAGGCCAACATAGCTGGGTCGAGGACACCAGTCGCTTCCTGTCTGGCCGTGACTACGTCGCGTGCATCCGCACGCGCATTAACGCTATACCATCCAAGGCGCGCAGGAGTCGCGGCCGAGACAGGGAGAAGATGTGTCGCGCAAGATGCAACGCCGTCGAGACCGCGAACCACGTCGTCCAGGGCTGCGGGCTGACCAGCCGAGCCCGGGTGCGACGACACGACGCGGTTGTGAAATACGTCGCGCGCGGGCTGGCTCAACGAGGGTTCGACGTGTCTGTCGAGCCACACCTTCGAACACCAGAGGGAGTCCGCAAGCCCGACGTTGTGGCGTCTAAGGACGGCGTGGTGCATGTCATCGACGCACAAATCGTCGGCGACCATCTTGACACCGACTGGTGTCACCGGCAGAAGGCGGCGAAATACGACGTCCCGTCGGTGCGGCAAGCCGTCGGCGCTCTCCGACCTGCAGCCAGCAGCATACAGTTTAGAACAGTGACCCTGAACTGGAGGGGGACTTGGGCACCTACATCAGCCCGCCAGCTCCTACAACTTGGCTTCCGCAGGCGGGAGTTAAGCACCATCAGCACGCGGGTGCTCTGTGGAACGACATGGATCTTCGGCCTGTTCGAAAATATGACGTCGAACAGGCCGAAGTACAGGGAGGGCGTAGGCTAGTTAGTTGGTTAGATTTAGGTTAGTTTGCCTCGACTCCCGGGGCTTCAATATCGGGAGCAATTCCGTTCTTTATTCATTTCTTGTATGTTTAATTGTTTATACTGTGTTTAATATTAAGGTATAAGCGGTTACACAACATCGGTAACCGGCGCCCTTGTGAGCTCCTCTCGGGGAGCAAGGCGCAATAGTTTAAGAGTGTGTTATTACCTTGTGTTATTCACTGTATTTGTGAATAAAGACGGCTTTATAGCCAAATGCCTCGTCATCTAATCCGCACGCGCATTAACGCTATACCATCCAAGGCGCGCAGGAGTCGCGGCCGAGACAGGGAGAAGATGTGTCGTGCAAGA
>NW_025729216.1:787500-800000 GCF_021461385.2 Schistocerca piceifrons
TACGACTCGTTCAATTAGTGTAGTGTTGCCCACCCGCAACCCTCGCAATATAGTTCGCTACTCGCACTGCCCGCTCCCCTGTGTATTGCTTCATGTTAAACACCTTGCAAGTCTTGCTGACTTTCCACATGCTCCTGCTGTACACTGTAATGTGGATGGCAGCAGGACGTACATGCCGCCCCCCCCCCCACCCCTCCCCATGTCCCCACGTCCCCACCTTGCCCCCTGCCTTCGCAAGCTGGTTGGTGACAAGTTTGCATGTTCAATGCCCTTCGCATGCGACGTACGCAGGCTACGTTGTGGTGCGGCCTGTGTCAACTGTCCGCTGATGTCGTACGCGTGAACCACAATCTGTACTGCACATTCGTCCTTATGTACTGAATGATACATCGTGGCACATGTGTGACCGTACAACGACTGCGCCCAAAAACGGCGGACCATACAGTGCAAATATTGTGCACGCAGCTACGTGTCGTCTCCCTATGAGAGCTGGATTGCAGTGTGGTACGCCATAGAGACGTGTGGGTGGAACGGACGCCGTGGATGGCGATCAGCATGAGCTGTCTGTTGATGTATTCGGACCTAGTCGTCTCTCCTCACACACCGTGATGGCATGGTGCACCGCGTTCCATATCTGCGACATGCTACAGAGGCCGGTTGACAGTCGTTCGAGCAATGGACATCGCATACGTACGGGGGCCACCTTCCACGTATTGTCTAGGCGTGCACATTTTGTTGCGTGTATGTGGGCAGACGTAGTGTGGCGTGACACCTGACACAGGCATGCAATAATCGTTGAAGTTGCAAATGGCGATGGACGCCTGCGTTTTCTGGTGAAGTTACGCAAATGAAGAAATGGTAACCTGTTGTGGTGCGGTTGTTCTCGCTAGGGGTGAATCGGTGATGGCGACGATAGGTTGAGGTACTAACCGGTTGTTCCAGCGATACCCACCATGCCGACGAAACTGAACGGCATCTGGGTGTGAAGCGATACGCGGCGGTGGCTGGGTGGGACCGTCCCCGGCCGGTGAGGGGGCGCCTCCCGGCGTGCTGGCCGCGCGGTGCGTGGGCGCACGCGCTACAGCCGGCTGGTGGGGGCGGCCAGTGGCAGGCGCGCCGGCCGACGGACGCGGCAGGCGTCGCAGCTGCGCGCCGGCGCACCCTGCGCGCGGCGCCGTGCGGCCAAAGTAGGTCCTCGCGGGCCCGGTGCGAAGCGCGGTGGACATCTTCAGTGTGCTGGTCCGATTGAGGACTGTGTGCGTTGAGGATGCGCCGCCGCCCGGCGCTCGGCGCCGCGACGCCGTCTGCTGCTCGGTCGCCCCAGCGGTTCTCGCTGGTGGTTTGTATCGCAGCTGTGCGGATGTGTTGGCGCGTGCGCTGTGCTGGGAGAGTTCGCTTCGGCACCCAAGTGGGGCTTTTGTCCTTCTGTGGCGCTGGCGTTGGAGCTGCCGGTCACTGTAGGTGGCGCGTGTTGTCTCCCGCCGGCAATGCCACGACAGCACGCTCCCGGGCCTCTGTCGGCAGCGGCAAGCTCAGTTGGGAGCACGGGTGGTCGCACCGAAAGCGTCTACTCGCCTAACTCCGGGCGATTGCGCCTCTCTCGAACCCGACCAAGTACTTGGGACGGCGCTGCGCGCCGCCGGGACCTGAGAGGGTTTCGAGGTGTATTGTGCAGGGGAGCTCAGCCTCCTCCTGTTTGCAGAATGATTGAGCGGACGCTTGCGTGTTCGCGCGGGCCCCCGGGACACACTCCCGGGCGGCCGGCTGCTCAGCTCTAGTTGACGCAGCTCCCTGGTTGATCCTGCCAGTAGTCATATGCTTGTCTCAAAGATTAAGCCATGCATGTCTCAGTACAAGCCGCATTAAGGTGAAACCGCGAATGGCTCATTAAATCAGTTATGGTTCCTTAGATCGTACCCACGTTACTTGGATAACTGTGGTAATTCTAGAGCTAATACATGCAAACAGAGTCCCGACCAGAGATGGAAGGGACGCTTTTATTAGATCAAAACCAATCGGTCGGCTCGTCCGGTCCGTTTGCCTTGGTGACTCTGAATAACTTTGGGCTGATCGCACGGTCCTCGTACCGGCGACGCATCTTTCAAATGTCTGCCTTATCAACTGTCGATGGTAGGTTCTGCGCCTACCATGGTTGTAACGGGTAACGGGGAATCAGGGTTCGATTCCGGAGAGGGAGCCTGAGAAACGGCTACCACATCCAAGGAAGGCAGCAGGCGCGCAAATTACCCACTCCCGGCACGGGGAGGTAGTGACGAAAAATAACGATACGGGACTCATCCGAGGCCCCGTAATCGGAATGAGTACACTTTAAATCCTTTAACGAGTATCTATTGGAGGGCAAGTCTGGTGCCAGCAGCCGCGGTAATTCCAGCTCCAATAGCGTATATTAAAGTTGTTGCGGTTAAAAAGCTCGTAGTTGGATTTGTGTCCCACGCTGTTGGTTCACCGCCCGTCGGTGTTTAACTGGCATGTATCGTGGGACGTCCTGCCGGTGGGGCGAGCTGAAGGCGTGCGACCGCCCCGTGCGTGCTCGTGCGTCCCGAGGCGGACCCTGTTGAAATCCTACCAGGGTGCTCTTTATTGAGTGTCTCGGTGGGCCAGCACGTTTACTTTGAACAAATTAGAGTGCTTAAAGCAGGCAAGCCCGCCTGAATACTGTGTGCATGGAATAATGGAGTAGGACCTCGGTTCTATTTTGTTGGTTTTCGGAACCCGAGGTAATGATTAATAGGGACAGGCGGGGGCATTCGTATTGCGACGTTAGAGGTGAAAATCTTGGATCGTCGCAAGACGAACAGAAGCGAAAGCATTTGCCAAGTATGTTTTCATTAATCAAGAACGAAAGTTAGAGGTTCGAAGGCGATCAGATACCGCCCTAGTTCTAACCATAAACGATGCCAGCCAGCGATCCGCCGCAGTTCCTCCGATGACTCGGCGGGCAGCCTCCGGGAAACCAAAGCTTTTGGGTTCCGGGGGAAGTATGGTTGCAAAGCTGAAACTTAAAGGAATTGACGGAAGGGCACCACCAGGAGTGGAGCCTGCGGCTTAATTTGACTCAACACGGGAAACCTCACCAGGCCCGGACACCGGAAGGATTGACAGATTGATAGCTCTTTCTTGATTCGGTGGGTGGTGGTGCATGGCCGTTCTTAGTTGGTGGAGCGATTTGTCTGGTTAATTCCGATAACGAACGAGACTCTAGCCTGCTAACTAGTCGCGTGACATCCTTCGTGCTGTCAGCGATTACTTTTCTTCTTAGAGGGACAGGCGGCTTCTAGCCGCACGAGATTGAGCAATAACAGGTCTGTGATGCCCTTAGATGTTCTGGGCCGCACGCGCGCTACACTGAAGGAATCAGCGTGTCTTCCTAGGCCGAAAGGTCGGGGTAACCCGCTGAACCTCCTTCGTGCTAGGGATTGGGGCTTGCAATTGTTCCCCATGAACGAGGAATTCCCAGTAAGCGCGAGTCATAAGCTCGCGTTGATTACGTCCCTGCCCTTTGTACACACCGCCCGTCGCTACTACCGATTGAATGATTTAGTGAGGTCTTCGGACTGGTACGCGGCATTGACTCTGTCGTTGCCGATGCTACCGGAAAGATGACCAAACTTGATCATTTAGAGGAAGTAAAAGTCGTAACAAGGTTTCCGTAGGTGAACCTGCGGAAGGATCATTACCGACTAGACTGCATGTCTTTCGATGTGCGTGTCGTGTCGCGCAACACGCTACCTGTACGGCTCGCAGTAGCCGTGCGCCGCGTGCGGAACCACGCGTGCCTCTCAAAACTAGCGGCAATGTTGTGTGGTACGAGCGCTGAAGCGCTGGAGCGGCTGGCGTGCGGCACCTGGCGCCTGGCGCCGGTTTTGAATGACTTTCGCCCGAGTGCCTGTCCGCTCCGGTGTGGAGCCGTACGACGCCCGTCGGCCGTGAGGCCGTTGGACACAGAACGCTGGAACAGGGGCCGCCACACGCCTCACTCCCGCCTATGCGACCGTCTCGAAAGAGGCGGCGGAAACTGAGAAAAGATCACCCAGGACGGTGGATCACTCGGCTCGTGGGTCGATGAAGAACGCAGCAAATTGCGCGTCGACATGTGAACTGCAGGACACATGAACATCGACGTTTCGAACGCACATTGCGGTCCATGGATTCCGTTCCCGGGCCACGTCTGGCTGAGGGTCGGCTACGTATACTGAAGCGCGCGGCGTTTGCCCCGCTTCGCAGACCTGGGAGTGTCGCGGCCGCCTGTGGGGCCGGCCGCGTCTCCTCAAACGTGCGATGCGCGCCCGTCGCCTGGCGGTTCGCATACCGGTACTTTCTCGGTAGCGTGCACAGCCGGCTGGCGGTGTGGCGTGCGACACCTCGTACAACGACCTCAGAGCAGGCGAGACTACCCGCTGAATTTAAGCATATTACTAAGCGGAGGAAAAGAAACTAACAAGGATTCCCCCAGTAGCGGCGAGCGAACAGGGAAGAGTCCAGCACCGAACCCCGCAGGCTGCCGCCTGTCGTGGCATGTGGTGTTTGGGAGGGTCCACTACCCCGACGCCTCGCGCCGAGCCCAAGTCCAACTTGAATGAGGCCACGGCCCGTAGAGGGTGCCAGGCCCGTAGCGGCCGGTGCGAGCGTCGGCGGGACCTCTCCTTCGAGTCGGGTTGCTTGAGAGTGCAGCTCCAAGTGGGTGGTAAACTCCATCTGAGACTAAATATGACCACGAGACCGATAGCGAACAAGTACCGTGAGGGAAAGTTGAAAAGAACTTTGAAGAGAGAGTTCAAAAGTACGTGAAACCGTTCTGGGGTAAACGTGAGAAGTCCGGAAGGTCGAACGGGTGAGATTCACGCCCATCCGGCCACTGGCCTCCGCCCTCGGCAGATGGGGCCGGCCGCCCGCGCGGAGCAATCCGCGGCGGGATCGTGTCCGGTTGCCTTTCCACTCGCCGCGGGGTGGGGCCGTTCCGGTGTGCGGTGGGCCGCACTTCTCCCCTAGTAGGACGTCGCGACCCGCTGGGTGCCGGCCTACGGCCCGGGTGCGCAGCCTGTCCTTCCGCGGGCCTCGGTTCGCGTCTGTTGGGCAGAGCCCCGGTGTCCTGGCTGGCTGCCCGGCGGTATATCTGGAGGAGTCGATTCGCCCCTTTGGGCGCTCGGGCTCCCGGCAAGCGCGCGCGGTTCTTCCCGGATGACGGACCTACCTGGCCCGGCCCCGGACCCGCGCCGCTGTTGGCTCGGGATGCTCTCGGGCGGAATAATCGCTCCCGTCAGCGGCGCTTCAGCTTTGGACAATTTCACGACCCGTCTTGAAACACGGACCAAGGAGTCTAACATGTGCGCGAGTCATTGGGCTGTACGAAACCTAAAGGCGTAATGAAAGTGAAGGTCTCGCCTTGCGCGGGCCGAGGGAGGATGGGGCTTCCCCGCCCTTCACGGGGCGGCGGCCTCCGCACTCCCGGGGCGTCTCGTCCTCATTGCGAGGTGAGGCGCACCTAGAGCATACACGTTGGGACCCGAAAGATGGTGAACTATGCCTGGCCAGGACGAAGTCAGGGGAAACCCTGATGGAGGTCCGTAGCGATTCTGACGTGCAAATCGATCGTCGGAGCTGGGTATAGGGGCGAAAGACTAATCGAACCATCTAGTAGCTGGTTCCCTCCGAAGTTTCCCTCAGGATAGCTGGTGCTCGTACGAGTCTCATCCGGTAAAGCGAATGATTAGAGGCCTTGGGGCCGAAACGACCTCAACCTATTCTCAAACTTTAAATGGGTGAGATCTCCGGCTTGCTTGATATGCTGAAGCCGCGAGCAAACGACTCGGATCGGAGTGCCAAGTGGGCCACTTTTGGTAAGCAGAACTGGCGCTGTGGGATGAACCAAACGCCGAGTTAAGGCGCCCGAATCGACGCTCATGGGAAACCATGAAAGGCGTTGGTTGCTTAAGACAGCAGGACGGTGGCCATGGAAGTCGGAATCCGCTAAGGAGTGTGTAACAACTCACCTGCCGAAGCAACTAGCCCTGAAAATGGATGGCGCTGAAGCGTCGTGCCTATACTCGGCCGTCAGTCTGGCAGTCATGGCCGGTCCTTGCGGCCGGCCGCGAAGCCCTGACGAGTAGGAGGGTCGCGGCGGTGGGCGCAGAAGGGTCTGGGCGTGAGCCTGCCTGGAGCCGCCGTCGGTGCAGATCTTGGTGGTAGTAGCAAATACTCCAGCGAGGCCCTGGAGGGCTGACGCGGAGAAGGGTTTCGTGTGAACAGCCGTTGCACACGAGTCAGTCGATCCTAAGCCCTAGGAGAAATCCGATGTTGATGGGGGCCGTCATAGCATGATGCGCTTTGTGCTGGCCCCCGTTGGGCGAAAGGGAATCCGGTTCCTATTCCGGAACCCGGCAGCGGAACCGATACAAGTCGGGCCCCTCTTTTAGAGATGCTCGTCGGGGTAACCCAAAAGGACCCGGAGACGCCGTCGGGAGATCGGGGAAGAGTTTTCTTTTCTGCATGAGCGTTCGAGTTCCCTGGAATCCTCTAGCAGGGAGATAGGGTTTGGAACGCGAAGAGCACCGCAGTTGCGGCGGTGTCCCGATCTTCCCCTCGGACCTTGAAAATCCGGGAGAGGGCCACGTGGAGGTGTCGCGCCGGTTCGTACCCATATCCGCAGCAGGTCTCCAAGGTGAAGAGCCTCTAGTCGATAGAATAATGTAGGTAAGGGAAGTCGGCAAATTGGATCCGTAACTTCGGGATAAGGATTGGCTCTGAGGATCGGGGCGTGTCGGGCTTGGTCGGGAAGTGGGTCAGCGCTAACGTGCCGGGCCTGGGCGAGGTGAGTGCCGTAGGGGTGCCGGTAAGTGCGGGCGTTTAGCGCGGGCGTGGTCTGCTCTCGCCGTTGGTCGGCCTCGTGCTGGCCGGCGGTGCAGGATGCGCGCGCCTGCGCGGCGTTCGCGCCCCGGTGCTTCAACCTGCGTGCAGGATCCGAGCTCGGTCCCGTGCCTTGGCCTCCCACGGATCTTCCTTGCTGCGAGGCCGCGTCCGCCTTAGCGTGCTCCTCCGGGGGCGCGCGGGTGCGCGGATTCTCTTCGGCCGCCATTCAACGATCAACTCAGAACTGGCACGGACTGGAGGAATCCGACTGTCTAATTAAAACAAAGCATTGCGATGGCCCTAGCGGGTGTTGACGCAATGTGATTTCTGCCCAGTGCTCTGAATGTCAACGTGAAGAAATTCAAGCAAGCGCGGGTAAACGGCGGGAGTAACTATGACTCTCTTTTGGGTTATAGTTACAGGGAGAGTGATGCGCAATACATGGGCCTAGCCCTCTTAGCCTCTCCTCTCCTGCGGTCTTCTCCCCTTCTCGTGGGCCCGCTGATTTTCGCAGAGTGGAAGACCGCACCAGGGGCTTGGGGGGGTTACCAGCCCCCCCTCGCACTATCCCTTTTTTAGTTGGGGGCAGTAATCAGAGAATAAGTGGTGGCCCTTCCGCTGAAGGTGCCACCCCAACTCCCCCAGCACCTAGCCGGCCAACCGGCCGTGCCGAAAATCTTGTAACTTTTGCAGCTGAATACACCTGTAGTGAGTGCCACCGCAGCTTCACCACCAAGAATGGTCTCGGGGTCCATCGCCGCCGCCAACACCTTGCGGCCGCCAACGCGGAGATCGTCACGGAGAGGCATCGCGCGAGGTGGACGGAGGAAGAAGTCCTGTCGCTCGCCAAGGCAGAGGCCGAACTGTTCCTCGAGAGGGACGCCCGGTTCTTCTTTGTAAATCAAGAACTCATCAGGATGTTCCCCGACCGAACGCTTGAGGCAATCAAGTGCCGACGGCGGCAAGCTGCCCACAAGCAGCTTGTCCGCCAATTCATGGAGGCGCTTGAGATCGGTCGGGGGGAAGAGCCGGCGTCCCGCCGGGGAGCAGCGAGCCCGCTGCCTGACGCGGGCGAGGCCGCTGCGCCGCCCGTCGACGCAGCCGAGGACTTCGCGGCCGACACCACCGGGCCGCCGCCGGAGGGGCCGACTGACGCCGCCATCTGGGAGCATCTGGCGGGGCTACCCGCTTCCGCCCAGCGTTTCTCTGCCCTGGATCGTGTCATAGGTCTGGGGCGGGGCACGCCGCCCGATGTCATCCTGGGCATGCTCCCGGATGCCCTTGCGTCGGTCGGGTCCAGAGGGGAGAGATCGATCACCAGGACACAGCGGCCGCGCCAACCATCGAAGCGGCCGCCTGCCGCGCCGCCGACGCAGAAGCGCAAGCGGCGCCGCTGGGAGTACGCGAGAACGCAGGATGCCTTCCGACGGTCGCGTGCACGTTGCGTGCGCGGCCTCTTGGATGGCACCCTGCTCCAGCCGCCACCTGCCATCCCTGGTCTGCTGGACTTCTGGGCGGACCTCTTCACCAAGAAGCCCATCTCCACCGCGGGCTTCATTCGTGACCGCCTCCTCCCGCACTCAGAGCCTGTCGCTCTCGAGTGCATATGGGGGCCGGTCACACATGAGGAGGTCGCCGCCGCGTTGCCGCCCAGGGGATCAGCAGCCGGGCCGGACGGCCTTACCCCAGCGGAGTTGCGGCGCCTGCCGCACGAAGTCCTGGTGAAAGTGATGAATCTCTTCCTTCTGGCCCGCGCCCTTCCGGAACGCCTGCTTCGCGCGCGGACGTCCCTTCTCCCGAAAACGGCTGCACCAACATCCCCCGCTGACTTTCGCCCCATTACGGTCTGCTCGGTGTTGGCGCGGACCTTTCACAAGGTTCTCGCGTCACGCCTGATGCGCGCATGTGCTGTGGACGAACGTCAGCGGGCATTCATCCCTCGGGATGGGATGTTGGAAAATACCTTCATCTTGGACACTGCTCTCACCGACGCAGTTCGCTCCTGCCGCTCTGTCTTTGTGGCATCGATCGACGTATCTAAGGCATTCGATTCGGTAGATCATGCTGCCCTTCGCCCCGTGCTGAAGGCGCATGGCCTGCCGGATTGCTTTGTCGAGTATGTCGAGCGGTGCTACGAGGGCAGCACGACAGTGATAGCGGACGGCGCCGGCGTGGGCGTGTCTGTGCAGCCAGCACGGGGCGTTCGCCAGGGCGATCCCCTCTCCCCCCTCCTGTTCAACTTTGCGGTGGACTACGTTTTAGGCCAACTGCCCTCCCACATCGGAGCTCGGATCCTCGGTCGCAGAGTCAACGCTGCGGCCTTTGCAGATGACGTCTTGCTGTTTGCAGCGACCCCGAGGGGCTTGCAGTCCCTCATCGACGCAGCTACCGCAGCCCTCGCCCACCTGGGGCTGCAGATCAACGCCCGGAAGTGTTTCACCCTCGCCTTAGTCGCGTCAGGGCGCGAGAAGAAGGTGAAGGTGGACAGCAATGTCACCTTCACAGCAGGCAATACCACCATGCCTGCCCTGCGTGTGGGTGAAACCTTCCGGTACCTGGGGCTGCAATTTTCCACGGCGGGTCGCTGTGTCTTCAATCCACGTAGCCACCTGGTGGAGCAGCTTGACGTCATCTCCCGAGCTCCGCTGAAGCCGCAACAGCGCCTCCACGCTCTCACCAACGTACTTCTCCCTGGCCTGTACCACGGGCTGGCCCTCAGCCGCACCCGGGTGGGTGCATTGAAGTCGGCCGACGTTACCATCCGGGCCGCCGTCAGGAGATGGTTCCGCCTTCCGGCGGACACCCCCCTGGGATACTTCCACGCTCCTGTTGCCCAGGGGGGCCTCGGCATTCCATCTTGCCGATGGATGGGTCCGACCCTCCGTCGGTCCCGTCTCCTGGCGCTGAAGAAGATAGGGCCAGCCTGCGACGGTGCAGGCATGGATGAGGTGCAGCGTGAGATCGAGGTGCTGGAGCGCCACCTAATGTGGGAGGGCCACCTCCTCAAATCGTCAACGCAGGTTGGGGAAATGTGGGCGGCGCGCCTACACATCGCCATTGACGGTGCGGCACTGTCATCTTCTGCCGCCGTCAGTGGCCAACATCAGTGGGTCGCCGACACCAGTCGCCTGCTATCTGGGCGTGAATATATCGACGCCCTCCGCGCCCGCATCAACGCCTTCCCTACGAAGGCACGGCGCAGTCGCGGGCGGGAGGCGGACACCAGATGCCGCGCGGGGTGCCAGGCCGTGGAGACCGCCAACCACGTACTTCAGGCTTGCTTTAGGACGCACGGGTCCCGGGTCAAGCGCCATGACGCTGTAGTGCGTTATGTCGCCCGTGGACTCGCGCAGAGGGGCTTCAATGTCTCTGTGGAGCCCCACCTCCGAACACCTGAGGGCATCCGCAAGCCTGACGTGGTGGCGGTCAAAGACGGCATCGCCCGCGTGGTCGACGCCCAGATAGTCGGAGACCACCTCCGGCTCGACTGGTGTCACTCCCAGAAGGCGGCCTACTACGACACGCCGTCCATCCGGCGTGCCATCTCCAACCTGCACCGTGACGTTGAGGAGGTGATTGTGTCCACCGCGACGTTGAACTGGAGGGGTGTATGGTCTCCAGCGTCGGCGAGGGATCTCGCCGCCTTAGGCTTCCGACCCCGAGAACTGGCGGTGCTGAGCACAAGAACACTACAGAGCTGCTGCAAAAGTTACAAGATTTTCGAGCGTATGACGGCTCCTAGCCCGAAGCAGCGTGTCGGCGTCGGCTAGGCTGCTGGTTATTTTTCTTCGCCTTGACTCCTGGGGCCTATCCACAGGAGGAATAAACCGTCTTTGTTCTTCCTTCTTTGTGTCTTTATTTTGTGTTTTTTTGTTGTTGTTCTTCCGCACTGATATATATGTATATGTGTATGTTAGTTTTATACTTGTATTTTGTGGTACCGCCCTGTAAGTCCCCACCTCGGTGGCGGACATGGCGTCAAACACCTGCCACGTACTATATATGTATATATTTTGTGTTATTCAAATTATTTTGAATAAAGACGGCTGTTGATGGCCAAGTGGCGGCGGTGTGGCTGCATCCGGACTTGGCTTCTCGAAGTGCGGTCTTGATGTAGTCGTGCTGCTGCTGCGAGGTGCCTTCCTTGGGTTATAGTTACAGGGAGAGTGATGCGCAATACATGGGCCTAGCCCTCTTAGCCTCTCCTCTCCTGCGGTCTTCTCCCCTTCTCGTGGGCCCGCTGATTTCGCAGAGTGGAAGACCGCACCAGGGGCTTGGGGGGGTTACCAGCCCCCCCTCGCACTATCCCTTTTTTAGTTGGGGGCAGTAAGCAGAGAATAAGTGGTGGCCCTTCCGCTGAAGGTGCCACCCCAACTCCCCCAGCACCTAGCCGGCCAACCGGCCGTGCCGAAAATCTTGTAACTTTTGCAGCTATGTATACCTGTAGTGAGTGCCACCGCAGCTTTACAACCAAGAACGGTCTCGGGGTCCATCGCCGCCGCCAACATCTTGCGGCCGCCAACGCGGAGATCGTCACGGAGAGGCATCGCGCGAGGTGGACGGAGGAAGAAGTCCTGTCGCTCGCCAAGGCGGAGGCCGAACTGTTCCTTGAGAGGGACGCCCGGTTCTTCTTCGTCAATCAAGAACTCATCAGGATGTTCCCCGACCGAACGCTCGAGGCAATCAAGTGCCGACGGCGGCAAGCTGCCCACAAGCAGCTTGTCCGCCAATTCATGGAGGCGCTTGAGATCGGTCGGGGGGAAGAGCCGGCGTCCCGCCGGGGAGCAGCGAGCCCGCTGCCTGACGCGGGCGAGGCCGCTGCGCCGCCCGTCGACGCAGCCGAGGACTTCGCGGCCGACACCACCGGGCCGCCGCCGGAGGGGCCGACTGACGCCGCCATCTGGGAGCATCTGGCGGGGCTACCCGCTTCCGCCCAGCGTTTCTCTGCCCTGGATCGTGTCATAGGTCTGGGGCGGGGCACGCCGCCCGATGTCATCCTGGGCATGCTCCCGGATGCCCTTGCGTCGGTCGGGTCCAGAGGGGAGAGATCGATCACCAGGACACAGCGGCCGCGCCAACCATCGAAGCGGCCGCCTGCCGCGCCGCCGACGCAGAAGCGCAAGCGGCGCCGCTGGGAGTACGCGAGAACGCAGGATGCCTTCCGACGGTCGCGTGCACGTTGCGTGCGCGGCCTCTTGGATGGCACCCTGCTCCAGCCGCCACCTGCCATCCCTGGTCTGCTGGACTTCTGGGCGGACCTCTTCACCAAGAAGCCCATCTCCACCGCGGGCTTCATTCGTGACCGCCTCCTCCCGCACTCAGAGCCTGTCGCTCTCGAGTGCATATGGGGGCCGGTCACACATGAGGAGGTCGCCGCCGCGTTGCCGCCCAGGGGATCAGCAGCCGGGCCGGACGGCCTTACCCCAGCGGAGTTGCGGCGCCTGCCGCACGAAGTCCTGGTGAAAGTGATGAATCTCTTCCTTCTGGCCCGCGCCCTTCCGGAACGCCTGCTTCGCGCGCGGACGTCCCTTCTCCCGAAAACGGCTGCACCAACATCCCCCGCTGACTTTCGCCCCATTACGGTCTGCTCGGTGTTGGCGCGGACCTTTCACAAGGTTCTCGCGTCACGCCTG
>NW_025729216.1:805000-810000 GCF_021461385.2 Schistocerca piceifrons
CCACCATTGCGCAGATAAGGCACCAATACCCACACATGTCCTATACAACGGTGCACCCAACATCACAACAGTACCTCCTGTCACAGCCCACAAACAATGACCTGAGTCAAAGACACAGGTCTGACACAAGCATAGAATTGGAGCGCCGCCTCTAATAAGCCAAAGGTGCATCCTGACGTGACAAATCTCATCATGTCACAAGCATTCACTTACTATAATCACTATCAACGAACGTGCCGCCCCCGCCCCCCCCCCCCTACACCTTTCCTTACAACAACGTGTAACCTAACCTAACCTATGTTGTACCTTAACCTAACCTATGTTGTGCCTTAACCTAACCCATGTTGTGCCTTAACCTAACCCATGTTGTGCCTTAACCTAACCCATGTTGTGCCTTAACCTAACCCATGTTGTGCCTTAACCTAACCCATGTTGTGCCTTAACCTAACCCATGTTGTGCCTTAACCTAACCCATGTTGTGCCTTAACCTAACCCATGTTGTGCCTTAACCTAACCCATGTTGTGCCTTAACCTAACCCATGTTGTGCCTTAACCTAACCCATGTTGTGCCTTAACCTAACCCATGTTGTGCCTTAACCTAACCCATGTTGTGCCTTAACCTAACCCATGTTGTACCTTAACCTAACCCATGTTGTACCTTAACCTAACCCATGTTGTACCTTAACCTAACCCATGTTGTACCTTAACCTAACCCATGTTGTACCTTAACCTAACCCATGTTGTCCCCTAACCTAACCCATGTTGTCCCCTAACCTAACCCATGTTGTCCCCTAACCTAACCCATGTTGTCCCCTAACCTAACCCATGTTGTCCCCTAACCTAACCCATGTTGTCCCCTAACCTAACCCATGTTGTCCCCTAACCTAACCCATGTTGTCCCCTAACCTAACCCATGTTGTCCCCTAACCTAACCCATGTTGTGCCTTAACCTAACCCATGTTGTGCCTTAACCTAACCCATGTTGTCCCCTAACCTAACCCATGTTGTCCCCTAACCTAACCCATGTTGTCCCCTAACCTAACCCACGTTGTCCGCTAACGTAACCCACGTTGTCGCCTAAACCTGCTCTGTAATTGTTATACGACTCGTTCAATTAGTGTAGTGTTGCCCACCCGCAACCCTCGCAATATAGTTCGCTACTCGCACTGCCCGCTCCCCTGTGTATCGCTTCATGTTAAACACCTTGCAAGTCTTGCTGACTTTCCACATGCTCCTGCTGTACACTGTAATGTGGATGGCAGCAGGACGTACATGCCGCCCCCCCCCCACCCCTCCCCACGTCCCCACGTCCCCACCTTGCCCCCTGCCTTCGCAAGCTGGTTGGTGACAAGTTTGCATGTTCAATGCCCTTCGCATGCGACGTACGCAGGCTACGTTGTGGTGCGGCCTGTGTCAACTGTCCGCTGATGTCGTACGCGTGAACCACAATCTGTACTGCACATTCGTCCTTATGTACTGAATGATACATCGTGGCACATGTGTGACCGTACAACGACTGCGCCCAAAAACGGCGGACCATACAGTGCAAATATTGTGCACGCAGCTACGTGTCGTCTCCCTATGAGAGCTGGATTGCAGTGTGGTACGCCATAGAGACGTGTGGGAGGAACGGACGCCGTGGATGGCGATCAGCATGAGCTGTCTGTTGATGTATTCGGACCTAGTCGTCTCTCCTCACACACCGTGATGGCATGGTGCACCGCGTTCCATATCTGCGACATGCTACAGAGGCCGGTTGACAGTCGTTCGAGCAATGGACATCGCATACGTACGGGGGCCACCTTCCACGTATTGTCTAGGCGTGCACATTTTGTTGCGTGTATGTGGGCAGACGTAGTGTGGCGTGACACCTGACACAGGCATGCAATAATCGTTGAAGTTGCAAATGGCGATGGACGCCTGCGTTTTCTGGTGAAGTTACGCAAATGAAGAAATGGTAACCTGTTGTGGTGCGGTTGTTCTCGCTAGGGGTGAATCGGTGATGGCGACGATAGGTTGAGGTACTAACCGGTTGTTCCAGCGATACCAACCATGCCGACGAAACTGAACGGCATCTGGGTGTGAAGCGATACGCGGCGGTGGCTGGGTGGGACCGTCCCCGGCCGGTGAGGGGGCGCCTCCCGGCGTGCTGGCCGCGCGGTGCGTGGGCGCACGCGCTACAGCCGGCTGGTGGGGGCGGCCAGTGGCAGGCGCGCCGGCCGACGGACGCGGCAGGCGTCGCAGCTGCGCGCCGGCGCACCCTGCGCGCGGCGCCGTGCGGCCAAAGTAGGTCCTCGCGGGCCCGGTGCGAAGCGCGGTGGACATCTTCAGTGTGCTGGTCCGATTGAGGACTGTGTGCGTTGAGGATGCGCCGCCGCCCGGCGCTCGGCGCCGCGACGCCGTCTGCTGCTCGGTCGCCCCAGCGGTTCTCGCTGGTGGTTTGTATCGCAGCTGTGCGGATGTGTTGGCGCGTGCGCTGTGCTGGGAGAGTTCGCTTCGGCACCCAAGTGGGGCTTTTGTCCTTCTGTGGCGCTGGCGTTGGAGCTGCCGGTCACCGTAGGTGGCGCGTGTTGTCTCCCGCCGGCAATGCCACGACAGCACGCTCCCGGGCCTCTGTCGGCAGCGGCAAGCTCAGTTGGGAGCACGGGTGGTCGCACCGAAAGCGTCTACTCGCCTAACTCCGGGCGATTGCGCCTCTCTCGAACCCGACCAAGTACTTGGGACGGCGCTGCGCGCCGCCGGGACCTGAGAGGGTTTCGAGGTGTATTGTGCAGGGGAGCTCAGCCTCCTCCTGTTTGCAGAATGATTGAGCGGACGCTTGCGTGTTCGCGCGGGCCCCCGGGACACACTCCCGGGCGGCCGGCTGCTCAGCTCTAGTTGACGCAGCTCCCTGGTTGATCCTGCCAGTAGTCATATGCTTGTCTCAAAGTTTAAGCCATGCATGTCTCAGTACAAGCCGCATTAAGGTGAAACCGCGAATGGCTCATTAAATCAGTTATGGTTCCTTAGATCGTACCCACGTTACTTGGATAACTGTGGTAATTCTAGAGCTAATACATGCAAACAGAGTCCCGACCAGAGATGGAAGGGACGCTTTTATTAGATCAAAACCAATCGGTCGGCTCGTCCGGTCCGTTTGCCTTGGTGACTCTGAATAACTTTGGGCTGATCGCACGGTCCTCGTACCGGCGACGCATCTTTCAAATGTCTGCCTTATCAACTGTCGATGGTAGGTTCTGCGCCTACCATGGTTGTAACGGGTAACGGGGAATCAGGGTTCGATTCCGGAGAGGGAGCCTGAGAAACGGCTACCACATCCAAGGAAGGCAGCAGGCGCGCAAATTACCCACTCCCGGCACGGGGAGGTAGTGACGAAAAATAACGATACGGGACTCATCCGAGGCCCCGTAATCGGAATGAGTACACTTTAAATCCTTTAACGAGTATCTATTGGAGGGCAAGTCTGGTGCCAGCAGCCGCGGTAATTCCAGCTCCAATAGCGTATATTAAAGTTGTTGCGGTTAAAAAGCTCGTAGTTGGATTTGTGTCCCACGCTGTTGGTTCACCGCCCGTCGGTGTTTAACTGGCATGTATCGTGGGACGTCCTGCCGGTGGGGCGAGCTGAAGGCACGCGACCGCCCCGTGCGTGCTCGTGCGTCCCGAGGCGGACCCCGTTGAAATCCTACCAGGGTGCTCTTTATTGAGTGTCTCGGTGGGCCGGTACGTTTACTTTGAACAAATTAGAGTGCTTAAAGCAGGCAAGCCCGCCTGAATACTGTGTGCATGGAATAATGGAATAGGACCTCGGTTCTATTTTGTTGGTTTTCGGAACCCGAGGTAATGATTAATAGGGACAGGCGGGGGCATTCGTATTGCGACGTTAGAGGTGAAATTCTTGGATCGTCGCAAGACGAACAGAAGCGAAAGCATTTGCCAAGTATGTTTTCATTAATCAAGAACGAAAGTTAGAGGTTCGAAGGCGATCAGATACCGCCCTAGTTCTAACCATAAACGATGCCAGCCAGCGATCCGCCGCAGTTCCTCCGATGACTCGGCGGGCAGCCTCCGGGAAACCAAAGCTTTTGGGTTCCGGGGGAAGTATGGTTGCAAAGCTGAAACTTAAAGGAATTGACGGAAGGGCACCACCAGGAGTGGAGCCTGCGGCTTAATTTGACTCAACACGGGAAACCTCACCAGGCCCGGACACCGGAAGGATTGACAGATTGATAGCTCTTTCTTGATTCGGTGGGTGGTGGTGCATGGCCGTTCTTAGTTGGTGGAGCGATTTGTCTGGTTAATTCCGATAACGAACGAGACTCTAGCCTGCTAACTAGTCGCGTGACATCCTTCGTGCTGTCAGCGATTACTTTTCATCTTAGAGGGACAGGCGGCTTCTAGCCGCACGAGATTGAGCAATAACAGGTCTGTGATGCCCTTAGATGTTCTGGGCCGCACGCGCGCTACACTGAAGGAATCAGCGTGTCTTCCTAGGCCGAAAGGTCGGGGTAACCCGCTGAACCTCCTTCGTGCTAGGGATTGGGGCTTGCAATTGTTCCCCATGAACGAGGAATTCCCAGTAAGCGCGAGTCATAAGCTCGCGTTGATTACGTCCCTGCCCTTTGTACACACCGCCCGTCGCTACTACCGATTGAATGATTTAGTGAGGTCTTCGGACTGGTACGCGGCATTGACTCTGTCGTTGCCGATGCTACCGGAAAGATGACCAAACTTGATCATTTAGAGGAAGTAAAAGTCGTAACAAGGTTTCCGTAGGTGAACCTGCGGAAGGATCATTACCGACTAGACTGCATGTCTTTCGATGTGCGTGTCGTGTCGCGCAACACGCTACCTGTACGGCTCGCAGTAGCCGTGCGCCGCGTGCGGAACCACGCGTGCCTCTCAAAACTAGCGGCAATGTTGTGTGGTACGAGCGCTGAAGCGCTGGAGCGGCTGGCGTGCGGCACCTGGCGCCTGGCGCCGGTTTTGAATGACTTTCGCCC
>NW_025729216.1:817500-822500 GCF_021461385.2 Schistocerca piceifrons
TTGTCCGCTAACGTAACCCACGTTGTCGCCTAAACCTGCTCTGTAATTGTTATACGACTCGTTCAATTAGTGTAGTGTTGCCCACCCGCAACCCTCGCAATATAGTTCGCTACTCGCACTGCCCGCTCCCCTGTGTATCGCTTCATGTTAAACACCTTGCAAGTCTTGCTGACTTTCCATATGCTCCTGCTGTACACTGTAATGTGGATGGCAGCAGGACGTACATGCCGCCCCCCCCCCCCCACCCCTCCCCACGTCCCCACGTCCCCACCTTGCCCCCTGCCTTCGCAAGCTGGTTGGTGACAAGTTTGCATGTTCAATGCCCTTCGCATGCGACGTACGCAGGCTACGTTGTGGTGCGGCCTGTGTCAACTGTCCGCTGATGTCGTACGCGTGAACCACAATCTGTACTGCACATTCGTCCTTATGTACTGAATGATACATCGTGGCACATGTGTGACCGTACAACGACTGCGCCCAAAAACGGCGGACCATACAGTGCAAATATTGTGCACGCAGCTACGTGTCGTCTCCCTATGAGAGCTGGATTGCAGTGTGGTACGCCATAGAGACGTGTGGGAGGAACGGACGCCGTGGATGGCGATCAGCATGAGCTGTCTGTTGATGTATTCGGACCTAGTCGTCTCTCCTCACACACCGTGATGGCATGGTGCACCGCGTTCCATATCTGCGACATGCTACAGAGGCCGGTTGACAGTCGTTCGAGCAATGGACATCGCATACGTACGGGGGCCACCTTCCACGTATTGTCTAGGCGTGCACATTTTGTTGCGTGTATGTGGGCAGACGTAGTGTGGCGTGACACCTGACACAGGCATGCAATAATCGTTGAAGTTGCAAATGGCGATGGACGCCTGCGTTTTCTGGTGAAGTTACGCAAATGAAGAAATGGTAACCTGTTGTGGTGCGGTTGTTCTCGCTAGGGGTGAATCGGTGATGGCGACGATAGGTTGAGGTACTAACCGGTTGTTCCAGCGATACCCACCATGCCGACGAAACTGAACGGCATCTGGGTGTGAAGCGATACGCGGCGGTGGCTGGGTGGGACCGTCCCCGGCCGGTGAGGGGGCGCCTCCCGGCGTGCTGGCCGCGCGGTGCGTGGGCGCACGCGCTACAGCCGGCTGGTGGGGGCGGCCAGTGGCAGGCGCGCCGGCCGACGGACGCGGCAGGCGTCGCAGCTGCGCGCCGGCGCACCCTGCGCGCGGCGCCGTGCGGCCAAAGTAGGTCCTCGCGGGCCCGGTGCGAAGCGCGGTGGACATCTTCAGTGTGCTGGTCCGATTGAGGACTGTGTGCGTTGAGGATGCGCCGCCGCCCGGCGCTCGGCGCCGCGACGCCGTCTGCTGCTCGGTCGCCCCAGCGGTTCTCGCTGGTGGTTTGTATCGCAGCTGTGCGGATGTGTTGGCGCGTGCGCTGTGCTGGGAGAGTTCGCTTCGGCACCCAAGTGGGGCTTTTGTCCTTCTGTGGCGCTGTCGTTGGAGCTGCCGGTCACCGTAGGTGGCGCGTGTTGTCTCCCGCCGGCAATGCCACGACAGCACGCTCCCGGGCCTCTGTCGGCAGCGGCAAGCTCAGTTGGGAGCACGGGTGGTCGCACCGAAAGCGTCTACTCGCCTAACTCCGGGCGATTGCGCCTCTCTCGAACCCGACCAAGTACTTGGGACGGCGCTGCGCGCCGCCGGGACCTGAGAGGGTTTCGAGGTGTATTGTGCAGGGGAGCTCAGCCTCCTCCTGTTTGCAGAATGCTTGAGCGGACGCTTGCGTGTTCGCGCGGGCCCCCGGGACACACTCCCGGGCGGCCGGCTGCTCAGCTCTAGTTGACGCAGCTCCCTGGTTGATCCTGCCAGTAGTCATATGCTTGTCTCAAAGATTAAGCCATGCATGTCTCAGTACAAGCCGCATTAAGGTGAAACCGCGAATGGCTCATTAAATCAGTTATGGTTCCTTAGATCGTACCCACGTTACTTGGATAACTGTGGTAATTCTAGAGCTAATACATGCAAACAGAGTCCCGACCAGAGATGGAAGGGACGCTTTTATTAGATCAAAACCAATCGGTCGGCTCGTCCGGTCCGTTTGCCTTGGTGACTCTGAATAACTTTGGGCTGATCGCACGGTCCTCGTACCGGCGACGCATCTTTCAAATGTCTGCCTTATCAACTGTCGATGGTAGGTTCTGCGCCTACCATGGTTGTAACGGGTAACGGGGAATCAGGGTTCGATTCCGGAGAGGGAGCCTGAGAAACGGCTACCACATCCAAGGAAGGCAGCAGGCGCGCAAATTACCCACTCCCGGCACGGGGAGGTAGTGACGAAAAATAACGATACGGGACTCATCCGAGGCCCCGTAATCGGAATGAGTACACTTTAAATCCTTTAACGAGTATCTATTGGAGGGCAAGTCTGGTGCCAGCAGCCGCGGTAATTCCAGCTCCAATAGCGTATATTAAAGTTGTTGCGGTTAAAAAGCTCGTAGTTGGATTTGTGTCCCACGCTGTTGGTTCACCGCCCGTCGGTGTTTAACTGGCATGTATCGTGGGACGTCCTGCCGGTGGGGCGAGCTGAAGGCGTGCGACCGCCCCGTGCGTGCTCGTGCGTCCCGAGGCGGACCCCGTTGAAATCCTACCAGGGTGCTCTTTATTGAGTGTCTCGGTGGGCCGGCACGTTTACTTTGAACAAATTAGAGTGCTTAAAGCAGGCAAGCCCGCCTGAATACTGTGTGCATGGAATAATGGAATAGGACCTCGGTTCTATTTTGTTGGTTTTCGGAACCCGAGGTAATGATTAATAGGGACAGGCGGGGGCATTCGTATTGCGACGTTAGAGGTGAAATTCTTGGATCGTCGCAAGACGAACAGAAGCGAAAGCATTTGCCAAGTATGTTTTCATTAATCAAGAACGAAAGTTAGAGGTTCGAAGGCGATCAGATACCGCCCTAGTTCTAACCATAAACGATGCCAGCCAGCGATCCGCCGCAGTTCCTCCGATGACTCGGCGGGCAGCCTCCGGGAAACCAAAGCTTTTGGGTTCCGGGGGAAGTATGGTTGCAGAGCTGAAACTTAAAGGAATTGACGGAAGGGCACCACCAGGAGTGGAGCCTGCGGCTTAATTTGACTCAACACGGGAAACCTCACCAGGCCCGGACACCGGAAGGATTGACAGATTGATAGCTCTTTCTTGATTCGGTGGGTGGTGGTGCATGGCCGTTCTTAGTTGGTGGAGCGATTTGTCTGGTTAATTCCGATAACGAACGAGACTCTAGCCTGCTAACTAGTCGCGTGACATCCTTCGTGCTGTCAGCGATTACTTTTCTTCTTAGAGGGACAGGCGGCTTCTAGCCGCACGAGATTGAGCAATAACAGGTCTGTGATGCCCTTAGATGTTCTGGGCCGCACGCGCGCTACACTGAAGGAATCAGCGTGTCTTCCTAGGCCGAAAGGTCGGGGTAACCCGCTGAACCTCCTTCGTGCTAGGGATTGGGGCTTGCAATTGTTCCCCATGAACGAGGAATTCCCAGTAAGCGCGAGTCATAAGCTCGCGTTGATTACGTCCCTGCCCTTTGTACACACCGCCCGTCGCTACTACCGATTGAATGATTTAGTGAGGTCTTCGGACTGGTACGCGGCATTGACTCTGTCGTTGCCGATGCTACCGGAAAGATGACCAAACTTGATCATTTAGAGGAAGTAAAAGTCGTAACAAGGTTTCCGTAGGTGAACCTGCGGAAGGATCATTACCGACTAGACTGCATGTCTTTCGATGTGCGTGTCGTGTCGCGCAACACGCTACCTGTACGGCTCGCAGTAGCCGTGCGCCGCGTGCGGAACCACGCGTGCCTCTCAAAACTAGCGGCAATGTTGTGTGGTACGAGCGCTGAAGCGCTGGAGCGGCTGGCGTGCGGCACCTGGCGCCTGGCGCCGGTTTTGAATGACTTTCGCCCGAGTGCCTGTCCGCTCCGGTGTGGAGCCGTACGACGCCCGTCGGCCGTGAGGCCGTTGGACACAGAACGCTGGAACAGGGGCCGCCACACGCCTCACTCCCGCCTATGCGACCGTCTCGAAAGAGGCGGCGGAAACTGAGAAAAGATCACCCAGGACGGTGGATCACTCGGCTCGTGGGTCGATGAAGAACGCAGCAAATTGCGCGTCGACATGTGAACTGCAGGACACATGAACATCGACGTTTCGAACGCACATTGCGGTCCATGGATTCCGTTCCCGGGCCACGTCTGGCTGAGGGTCGGCTACGTATACTGAAGCGCGCGGCGTTTGCCCCGCTTCGCAGACCTGGGAGTGTCGCGGCCGCCTGTGGGGCCGGCCGCGTCTCCTCAAACGTGCGATGCGCGCCCGTCGCCTGGCGGTTCGCATACCGGTACTTTCTCGGTAGCGTGCACAGCCGGCTGGCGGTGTGGCGTGCGACACCTCGTACAACGACCTCAGAGCAGGCGAGACTACCCGCTGAATTTAAGCATATTACTAAGCGGAGGAAAAGAAACTAACAAGGATTCCCCCAGTAGCGGCGAGCGAACAGGGAAGAGTCCAGCACCGAACCCCGCAGGCTGCCGCCTGTCGTGGCATGTGGTGTTTGGGAGGGTCCACTACCCCGACGCCTCGCGCCGAGCCCAAGTCCAACTTGAATGAGGCCACGGCCCGTAGAGGGTGCCAGGCCCGTAGCGGCCGGTGCGAGCGTCGGCGGGACCTCTCCTTCGAGTCGGGTTGCTTGAGAGTGCAGCTCCAAGTGGGTGGTAAACTCCATCTGAGACTAAATATGACCACGAGACCGATAGCGAACAAGTACCGTGAGGGAAAGTTGAAAAGAACTTTGAAGAGAGAGTTCAAAAGTACGTGAAACCGTTCTGGGGTAAACGTGAGAAGTCCGAAAGGTCGAACGGGTGAGATTCACGCCCATCCGGCCACTGGCCTCCGCCCTCGGCAGATGGGGCCGGCCGCCCGCGCGGAGCAATCCGCGGCGGGGTCGTGTCCGGT
>NW_025729216.1:827500-832500 GCF_021461385.2 Schistocerca piceifrons
CTACGTCCGCACCACAAAACATACCGCCATCTGTAGGTCTCCCGCAACATGACCTCCTGCAACGACGCTACCGCCATCTATGAGACGCCAAGCCGACTAAGACAGCGATGGCGCCACAGTGCCCGCCTTTCGACGCCACCCACAAAGCCTGCAGCCTCTGTCGACCATAGCACCCATTCTCCAGTGGCTCTGCCGCACGAAGCCGTGGACCGGCAATGACTCCACCCGCACCCGTTCGTGGACCACCCCAACCGCCAAACGCGCACCTCCAGCGGATGAACGGCGGACGTTTCCCGCACTCGTAAAGTGCAATCCACCCCTATAACTTGCGTTTCATGAAGAGTTATTTCCAATATGCGACATTCCCGCTGTCCCTATACATGAGCCGCGACCTGTACCACTTACGAGCGAGAGACGCGATCGCGTTGCTCACTGTACGGCGTCCGATACCGAGCCATCAGCATGTCGGTCCCCATTCGCGTTGCACTCGCACTCGCACTCGCACTCGCACTCGCAGTCGCAAAAACGTGGGGCAAATATATTACGCGGAAGAGTTATAACAGACCGAGCCCCACTGCATGGGGGGAGTCTTTGTCACTAATGTACACAGATGGAACATTTTGGACTGGAACCAGATTACCCGTACACACGGCGCTGATTAGTAATCAATGCAGAGCCATCAAATTACAGAATATATATACAACTGTCCGTATACATGCTGAAAGAGTGTGCCCACAATGGGAACCACACGTCAGCCAGACACTCTCATCACGCACCACTCTCTGCTTCTAACGGGCGCACATACAATATGTAAGCACCAGCATGGAACAACATCCAGTGCATCCTCTCCGCCACATTACACAATCCACACTATCACAACCAGACCAGGAGGTCCATGCGGAAAATAGAATATCCCCCCCTTTCGACATCCACCATTGCGCAGATAAGGCACCAATACCCACACATGTCCTATACAACGGTGCACCCAACATCACAATAGTACCTCCTGTCACAGCCCACAAACAATGACCTGAGTCAAAGACACAGGTCTGACACAAGCATAGAATTGGAGCGCCGCCTCTAATAAGCCAAAGGTGCATCCTGACGTGACAAATCTCATCATGTCACAAGCATTCACTTACTATAATCACTATCAACGAACGTGGCGCCCCCGCCCCCCCCCCTACACCTTTCCTTACAACAACGTGTAACCTAACCTAACCTATGTTGTACCTTAACCTAACCCATGTTGTGCCTTAACCTAACCCATGTTGTGCCTTAACCTAACCCATGTTGTGCCTTAACCTAACCCATGTTGTGCCTTAACCTAACCCATGTTGTGCCTTAACCTAACCCATGTTGTGCCTTAACCTAACCCATGTTGTGCCTTAACCTAACCCATGTTGTGCCTTAACCTAACCCATGTTGTGCCTTAACCTAACCCATGTTGTGCCTTAACCTAACCCATGTTGTACCTTAACCTAACCCATGTTGTACCTTAACCTAACCCATGTTGTACCTTAACCTAACCCATGTTGTACCTTAACCTAACCCATGTTGTACCTTAACCTAACCCATGTTGTACCTTAACCTAACCCATGTTGTACCCTAACCTAACCCATGTTGTCCCCTAACCTAACCCATGTTGTCCCCTAACCTAACCCATGTTGTCCCCTAACCTAACCCATGTTGTCCCCTAACCTAACCCATGTTGTCCCCTAACCTAACCCATGTTGTCCCCTAACCTAACCCATGTTGTCCCCTAACCTAACCCATGTTGTCCCCTAACCTAACCCATGTTGTCCCCTAACCTAACCCATGTTGTCCCCTAACCTAACCCATGTTGTCCCCTAACCTAACCCATGTTGTCCCCTAACCTAACCCATGTTGTGCCTTAACCTAACCCATGTTGTCCCCTAATCTAACCCATGTTGTCCCCTAACCTAACCCATGTTGTCCCCTAACCTAACCCACGTTGTCCGCTAACGTAACCCACGTTGTCGCCTAAACCTGCTCTGTAATTGTTATACGACTCGTTCAATTAGTGTAGTGTTGCCCACCCGCAACCCTCGCAATATAGTTCGCTACTCGCACTGCCCGCTCCCCTGTGTATCGCTTCATGTTAAACACCTTGCAAGTCTTGCTGACTTTCCACATGCTCCTGCTGTACACTGTAATGTGGATGGCAGCAGGACGTACATGCCGCCCCCCCCCCCACCCCTCCCCACGTCCCCACGTCCCCACCTTGCCCCCTGCCTTCGCAAGCTGGTTGGTGACAAGTTTGCATGTTCAATGCCCTTCGCATGCGACGTACGCAGGCTACGTTGTGGTGCGGCCTGTGTCAACTGTCCGCTGATGTCGTACGCGTGAACCACAATCTGTACTGCACATTCGTCCTTATGTACTGAATGATACATCGTGGCACATGTGTGACCGTACAACGACTGCGCCCAAAAACGGCGGACCATACAGTGCAAATATTGTGCACGCAGCTACGTGTCGTCTCCCTATGAGAGCTGGATTGCAGTGTGGTACGCCATAGAGACGTGTGGGAGGAACGGACGCCGTGGATGGCGATCAGCATGAGCTGTCTGTTGATGTATTCGGACCTAGTCGTCTCTCCTCACACACCGTGATGGCATGGTGCACCGCGTTCCATATCTGCGACATGCTACAGAGGCCGGTTGACAGTCGTTCGAGCAATGGACATCGCATACGTACGGGGGCCACCTTCCACGTATTGTCTAGGCGTGCACATTTTGTTGCGTGTATGTGGGCAGACGTAGTGTGGCGTGACACCTGACACAGGCATGCAATAATCGTTGAAGTTGCAAATGGCGATGGACGCCTGCGTTTTCTGGTGAAGTTACGCAAATGAAGAAATGGTAACCTGTTGTGGTGCGGTTGTTCTCGCTAGGGGTGAATCGGTGATGGCGACGATAGGTTGAGGTACTAACCGGTTGTTCCAGCGATACCCACCATGCCGACGAAACTGAACGGCATCTGGGTGTGAAGCGATACGCGGCGGTGGCTGGGTGGGACCGTCCCCGGCCGGTGAGGGGGCGCCTCCCGGCGTGCTGGCCGCGCGGTGCGTGGGCGCACGCGCTACAGCCGGCTGGTGGGGGCGGCCAGTGGCAGGCGCGCCGGCCGACGGACGCGGCAGGCGTCGCAGCTGCGCGCCGGCGCACCCTGCGCGCGGCGCCGTGCGGCCAAAGTAGGTCCTCGCGGGCCCGGTGCGAAGCGCGGTGGACATCTTCAGTGTGCTGGTCCGATTGAGGACTGTGTGCGTTGAGGATGCGCCGCCGCCCGGCGCTACGCGCCGCGACGCCGTCTGCTGCTCGGTCGCCCCAGCGGTTCTCGCTGGTGGTTTGTATCGCAGCTGTGCGGATGTGTTGGCGCGTGCGCTGTGCTGGGAGAGTTCGCTTCGGCACCCAAGTGGGGCTTTTGTCCTTCTGTGGCGCTGGCGTTGGAGCTGCCGGTCACCGTAGGTGGCGCGTGTTGTCTCCCGCCGGCAATGCCACGACAGCACGCTCCCGGGCCTCTGTCGGCAGCGGCAAGCTCAGTTGGGAGCACGGGTGGTCGCACCGAAAGCGTCTACTCGCCTAACTCCGGGCGATTGCGCCTCTCTCGAACCCGACCAAGTACTTGGGACGGCGCTGCGCGCCGCCGGGACCTGAGAGGGTTTCGAGGTGTATTGTGCAGGGGAGCTCAGCCTCCTCCTGTTTGCAGAATGATTGAGCGGACGCTTGCGTGTTCGCGCGGGCCCCCGGGACACACTCCCGGGCGGCCGGCTGCTCAGCTCTAGTTGACGCAGCTCCCTGGTTGATCCTGCCAGTAGTCATATGCTTGTCTCAAAGATTAAGCCATGCATGTCTCAGTACAAGCCGCATTAAGGTGAAACCGCGAATGGCTCATTAAATCAGTTATGGTTCCTTAGATCGTACCCACGTTACTTGGATAACTGTGGTAATTCTAGAGCTAATACATGCAAACAGAGTCCCGACCAGAGATGGAAGGGACGCTTTTATTAGATCAAAACCAATCGGTCGGCTCGTCCGGTCCGTTTGCCTTGGTGACTCTGAATAACTTTGGGCTGATCGCACGGTCCTCGTACCGGCGACGCATCTTTCAAATGTCTGCCTTATCAACTGTCGATGGTAGGTTCTGCGCCTACCATGGTTGTAACGGGTAACGGGGAATCAGGGTTCGATTCCGGAGAGGGAGCCTGAGAAACGGCTACCACATCCAAGGAAGGCAGCAGGCGCGCAAATTACCCACTCCCGGCACGGGGAGGTAGTGACGAAAAATAACGATACGGGACTCATCCGAGGCCCCGTAATCGGAATGAGTACACTTTAAATCCTTTAACGAGTATCTATTGGAGGGCAAGTCTGGTGCCAGCAGCCGCGGTAATTCCAGCTCCAATAGCGTATATTAAAGTTGTTGCGGTTAAAAAGCTCGTAGTTGGATTTGTGTCCCACGCTGTTGGTTCACCGCCCGTCGGTGTTTAACTGGCATGTATCGTGGGACGTCCTGCCGGTGGGGCGAGCTGAAGGCGTGCGACCGCCCCGTGCGTGCTCGTGCGTCCCGAGGCGGACCCCGTTGAAATCCTACCAGGGTGCTCTTTATTGAGTGTCTCGGTGGGCCGGCACGTTTACTTTGAACAAATTAGAGTGCTTAAAGCAGGCAAGCCCGCCTGAATACTGTGTGCATGGAATAATGGAATAGGACCTCGGTTCTATTTTGTTGGTTTTCGGAACCCGAGGTAATGATTAATAGGGACAGGCGGGGGCATTCGTATTGCGACGTTAGAGGTGAAATTCTTGGATCGTCGCAAGACGAACAGAAGCGAAAGCATTTGCCAAGTATGTTTTCATTAATCAAGAACGAAAGTTAGAGGTTCGAAGGCGATCAGATACCGCCCTAGTTCTAACCATAAACGATGCCAGCCAGCGATCCGCCGCAGTTCCTCCGATGACTCGGCGGGCAGCCTCCGGGAA
>NW_025729216.1:840000-847500 GCF_021461385.2 Schistocerca piceifrons
GCGCCACAGTGCCCGCCTTTCGACGCCACCCACAAAGCCTGCAGCCTCTGTCGACCATAGCACCCATTCTCCAGTGGCTCTGCCGCACGAAGCCGTGGACCGGCAATGACTCCACCCGCACCCGTTCGTGGACCACCCCAACCGCCAAACGCGCACCTCCAGCGGATGAACGGCGGACGTTTCCCGCACTCGTAAAGTGCAATCCACCCCTATAACTTGCGTTTCATGAAGAGTTATTTCCAATATGCGACATTCCCGCTGTCCCTATACATGAGCCGCGACCTGTACCACTTACGAGCGAGAGACGCGATCGCGTTGCTCACTGTACGGCGTCCGATACCGAGCCATCAGCATGTCGGTCCCCATTCGCGTTGCACTCGCACTCGCACTCGCACTCGCAGTCGCAAAAACGTGGGGCAAATATATTACGCGGAAGAGTTATAACAGACCGAGCCCCACTGCATGGGGGGAGTCTTTGTCACTAATGTACACAGATGGAACATTTTGGACTGGAACCAGATTACCCGTACACACGGCGCTGATTAGTAATCAATGCAGAGCCATCAAATTACAGAATATATATACAACTGTCCGTATACATGCTGAAAGAGTGTGCCCACAATGGGAACCACACGTCAGCCAGACACTCTCATCACGCACCACTCTCTGCTTCTAACGGGCGCACATACAATATGTAAGCACCAGCATGGAACAACATCCAGTGCATCCTCTCCGCCACATTACACAATCCACACTATCACAACCAGACCAGGAGGTCCATGCGGAAAATAGAATATCCCCCCCTTTCGACATCCACCATTGCGCAGATAAGGCACCAATACCCACACATGTCCTATACAACGGTGCACCCAACATCACAATAGTACCTCCTGTCACAGCCCACAAACAATGACCTGAGTCAAAGACACAGGTCTGACACAAGCATAGAATTGGAGCGCCGCCTCTAATAAGCCAAAGGTGCATCCTGACGTGACAAATCTCATCATGTCACAAGCATTCACTTACTATAATCACTATCAACGAACGTGCCGCCCCCGCCCCCCCCCCCTACACCTTTCCTTACAACAACGTGTAACCTAACCTAACCTATGTTGTACCTTAACCTAACCTATGTTGTGCCTTAACCTAACCCATGTTGTGCCTTAACCTAACCCATGTTGTGCCTTAACCTAACCCATGTTGTGCCTTAACCTAACCCATGTTGTGCCTTAACCTAACCCATGTTGTGCCTTAACCTAACCCATGTTGTGCCTTAACCTAACCCATGTTGTGCCTTAACCTAACCCATGTTGTGCCTTAACCTAACCCATGTTGTACCTTAACCTAACCCATGTTGTACCTTAACCTAACCCATGTTGTACCTTAACCTAACCCATGTTGTACCTTAACCTAACCCATGTTGTACCTTAACCTAACCCATGTTGTCCCCTAACCTAACCCATGTTGTCCCCTAACCTAACCCATGTTGTCCCCTAACCTAACCCATGTTGTCCCCTAACCTAACCCATGTTGTCCCCTAACCTAACCCATGTTGTCCCCTAACCTAACCCATGTTGTCCCCTAACCTAACCCATGTTGTCCCCTAACCTAACCCATGTTGTCCCCTAACCTAACCCATGTTGTGCCTTAACCTAACCCATGTTGTGCCTTAACCTAACCCATGTTGTCCCCTAACCTAACCCATGTTGTCCCCTAACCTAACCCATGTTGTCCCCTAACCTAACCCACGTTGTCCGCTAACGTAACCCACGTTGTCGCCTAAACCTGCTCTGTAATTGTTATACGACTCGTTCAATTAGTGTAGTGTTGCCCACCCGCAACCCTCGCAATATAGTTCGCTACTCGCACTGCCCGCTCCCCTGTGTATCGCTTCATGTTAAACACCTTGCAAGTCTTGCTGACTTTCCACATGCTCCTGCTGTACACTGTAATGTGGATGGCAGCAGGACGTACATGCCGCCCCCCCCCCCCACCCCTCCCCACGTCCCCACGTCCCCACCTTGCCCCCTGCCTTCGCAAGCTGGTTGGTGACAAGTTTGCATGTTCAATGCCCTTCGCATGCGACGTACGCAGGCTACGTTGTGGTGCGGCCTGTGTCAACTGTCCGCTGATGTCGTACGCGTGAACCACAATCTGTACTGCACATTCGTCCTTATGTACTGAATGATACATCGTGGCACATGTGTGACCGTACAACGACTGCGCCCAAAAACGGCGGACCATACAGTGCAAATATTGTGCACGCAGCTACGTGTCGTCTCCCTATGAGAGCTGGATTGCAGTGTGGTACGCCATAGAGACGTGTGGGAGGAACGGACGCCGTGGATGGCGATCAGCATGAGCTGTCTGTTGATGTATTCGGACCTAGTCGTCTCTCCTCACACACCGTGATGGCATGGTGCACCGCGTTCCATATCTGCGACATGCTACAGAGGCCGGTTGACAGTCGTTCGAGCAATGGACATCGCATACGTACGGGGGCCACCTTCCACGTATTGTCTAGGCGTGCACATTTTGTTGCGTGTATGTGGGCAGACGTAGTGTGGCGTGACACCTGACACAGGCATGCAATAATCGTTGAAGTTGCAAATGGCGATGGACGCCTGCGTTTTCTGGTGAAGTTACGCAAATGAAGAAATGGTAACCTGTTGTGGTGCGGTTGTTCTCGCTAGGGGTGAATCGGTGATGGCGACGATAGGTTGAGGTACTAACCGGTTGTTCCAGCGATACCCACCATGCCGACGAAACTGAACGGCATCTGGGTGTGAAGCGATACGCGGCGGTGGCTGGGTGGGACCGTCCCCGGCCGGTGAGGGGGCGCCTCCCGGCGTGCTGGCCGCGCGGTGCGTGGGCGCACGCGCTACAGCCGGCTGGTGGGGGCGGCCAGTGGCAGGCGCGCCGGCCGACGGACGCGGCAGGCGTCGCAGCTGCGCGCCGGCGCACCCTGCGCGCGGCGCCGTGCGGCCAAAGTAGGTCCTCGCGGGCCCGGTGCGAAGCGCGGTGGACATCTTCAGTGTGCTGGTCCGATTGAGTACTGTGTGCGTTGAGGATGCGCCGCCGCCCGGCGCTCGGCGCCGCGACGCCGTCTGCTGCTCGGTCGCCCCAGCGGTTCTCGCTGGTGGTTTGTATCGCAGCTGTGCGGATGTGTTGGCGCGTGCGCTGTGCTGGGAGAGTTCGCTTCGGCACCCAAGTGGGGCTTTTGTCCTTCTGTGGCGCTGGCGTTGGAGCTGCCGGTCACCGTAGGTGGCGCGTGTTGTCTCCCGCCGGCAATGCCACGACAGCACGCTCCCGGGCCTCTGTCGGCAGCGGCAAGCTCAGTTGGGAGCACGGGTGGTCGCACCGAAAGCGTCTACTCGCCTAACTCCGGGCGATTGCGCCTCTCTCGAACCCGACCAAGTACTTGGGACGGCGCTGCGCGCCGCCGGGACCTGAGAGGGTTTCGAGGTGTATTGTGCAGGGGAGCTCAGCCTCCTCCTGTTTGCAGAATGATTGAGCGGACGCTTGCGTGTTCCCGCGGGCCCCCGGGACACACTCCCGGGCGGCCGGCTGCTCAGCTCTAGTTGACGCAGCTCCCTGGTTGATCCTGCCAGTAGTCATATGCTTGTCTCAAAGATTAAGCCATGCATGTCTCAGTACAAGCCGCATTAAGGTGAAACCGCGAATGGCTCATTAAATCAGTTATGGTTCCTTAGATCGTACCCACGTTACTTGGATAACTGTGGTAATTCTAGAGCTAATACATGCAAACAGAGTCCCGACCAGAGATGGAAGGGACGCTTTTATTAGATCAAAACCAATCGGTCGGCTCGTCCGGTCCGTTTGCCTTGGTGCCTCTGAATAACTTTGGGCTGATCGCACGGTCCTCGTACCGGCGACGCATCTTTCAAATGTCTGCCTTATCAACTGTCGATGGTAGGTTCTGCGCCTACCATGGTTGTAACGGGTAACGGGGAATCAGGGTTCGATTCCGGAGAGGGAGCCTGAGAAACGGCTACCACATCCAAGGAAGGCAGCAGGCGCGCAAATTACCCACTCCCGGCACGGGGAGGTAGTGACGAAAAATAACGATACGGGACTCATCCGAGGCCCCGTAATCGGAATGAGTACACTTTAAATCCTTTAACGAGTATCTATTGGAGGGCAAGTCTGGTGCCAGCAGCCGCGGTAATTCCAGCTCCAATAGCGTATATTAAAGTTGTTGCGGTTAAAAAGCTCGTAGTTGGATTTGTGTCCCACGCTGTTGGTTCACCGCCCGTCGGTGTTTAACTGGCATGTATCGTGGGACGTCCTGCCGGTGGGGCGAGCTGAAGGCGTGCGACCGCCCCGTGCGTGCTCGTGCGTCCCGAGGCGGACCCCGTTGAAATCCTACCAGGGTGCTCTTTATTGAGTGTCTCGGTGGGCCGGCACGTTTACTTTGAACAAATTAGAGTGCTTAAAGCAGGCAAGCCCGCCTGAATACTGTGTGCATGGAATAATGGAATAGGACCTCGGTTCTATTTTGTTGGTTTTCGGAACCCGAGGTAATGATTAATAGGGACAGGCGGGGGCATTCGTATTGCGACGTTAGAGGTGAAATTCTTGGATCGTCGCAAGACGAACAGAAGCGAAAGCATTTGCCAAGTATGTTTTCATTAATCAAGAACGAAAGTTAGAGGTTCGAAGGCGATCAGATACCGCCCTAGTTCTAACCATAAACGATGCCAGCCAGCGATCCGCCGCAGTTCCTCCGATGACTCGGCGGGCAGCCTCCGGGAAACCAAAGCTTTTGGGTTCCGGGGGAAGTATGGTTGCAAAGCTGAAACTTAAAGGAATTGACGGAAGGGCACCACCAGGAGTGGAGCCTGCGGCTTAATTTGACTCAACACGGGAAACCTCACCAGGCCCGGACACCGGAAGGATTGACAGATTGATAGCTCTTTCTTGATTCGGTGGGTGGTGGTGCATGGCCGTTCTTAGTTGGTGGAGCGATTTGTCTGGTTAATTCCGATAACGAACGAGACTCTAGCCTGCTAACTAGTCGCGTGACATCCTTCGTGCTGTCAGCGATTACTTTTCTTCTTAGAGGGACAGGCGGCTTCTAGCCGCACGAGATTGAGCAATAACAGGTCTGTGATGCCCTTAGATGTTCTGGGCCGCACGCGCGCTACACTGAAGGAATCAGCGTGTCTTCCTAGGCCGAAAGGTCGGGGTAACCCGCTGAACCTCCTTCGTGCTAGGGATTGGGGCTTGCAATTGTTCCCCATGAACGAGGAATTCCCAGTAAGCGCGAGTCATAAGCTCGCGTTGATTACGTCCCTGCCCTTTGTACACACCGCCCGTCGCTACTACCGATTGAATGATTTAGTGAGGTCTTCGGACTGGTACGCGGCATTGACTCTGTCGTTGCCGATGCTACTGGAAAGATGACCAAACTTGATCATTTAGAGGAAGTAAAAGTCGTAACAAGGTTTCCGTAGGTGAACCTGCGGAAGGATCATTACCGACTAGACTGCATGTCTTTCGATGTGCGTGTCGTGTCGCGCAACACGCTACCTGTACGGCTCGCAGTAGCCGTGCGCCGCGTGCGGAACCACGCGTGCCTCTCAAAACTAGCGGCAATGTTGTGTGGTACGAGCGCTGAAGCGCTGGAGCGGCTGGCGTGCGGCACCTGGCGCCTGGCGCCGGTTTTGAATGACTTTCGCCCGAGTGCCTGTCCGCTCCGGTGTGGAGCCGTACGACGCCCGTCGGCCGTGAGGCCGTTGGACACAGAACGCTGGAACAGGGGCCGCAACACGCCTCACTCCCGCCTATGCGACCGTCTCGAAAGAGGCGGCGGAAACTGAGAAAAGATCACCCAGGACGGTGGATCACTCGGCTCGTGGGTCGATGAAGAACGCAGCAAATTGCGCGTCGACATGTGAACTGCAGGACACATGAACATCGACGTTTCGAACGCACATTGCGGTCCATGGATTCCGTTCCCGGGCCACGTCTGGCTGAGGGTCGGCTACGTATACTGAAGCGCGCGGCGTTTGCCCCGCTTCGCAGACCTGGGAGTGTCGCGGCCGCCTGTGGGGCCGGCCGCGTCTCCTCAAACGTGCGATGCGCGCCCGTCGCCTGGCGGTTCGCATACCGGTACTTTCTCGGTAGCGTGCACAGCCGGCTGGCGGTGTGGCGTGCGACACCTCGTACAACGACCTCAGAGCAGGCGAGACTACCCGCTGAATTTAAGCATATTACTAAGCGGAGGAAAAGAAACTAACAAGGATTCCCCCAGTAGCGGCGAGCGAACAGGGAAGAGTCCAGCACCGAACCCCGCAGGCTGCCGCCTGTCGTGGCATGTGGTGTTTGGGAGGGTCCACTACCCCGACGCCTCGCGCCGAGCCCAAGTCCAACTTGAATGAGGCCACGGCCCGTAGAGGGTGCCAGGCCCGTAGCGGCCGGTGCGAGCGTCGGCGGGACCTCTCCTTCGAGTCGGGTTGCTTGAGAGTGCAGCTCCAAGTGGGTGGTAAACTCCATCTGAGACTAAATATGACCACGAGACCGATAGCGAACAAGTACCGTGAGGGAAAGTTGAAAAGAACTTTGAAGAGAGAGTTCAAAAGTACGTGAAACCGTTCTGGGGTAAACGTGAGAAGTCCGAAAGGTCGAACGGGTGAGATTCACGCCCATCCGGCCACTGGCCTCCGCCCTCGGCAGATGGGGCCGGCCGCCCGCGCGGAGCAATCCGCGGCGGGGTCGTGTCCGGTTGCCTTTCCACTCGCCGCGGGGTGGGGCCGTTCCGGTGTGCGGTGGGCCGCACTTCTCCCCTAGTAGGACGTCGCGACCCGCTGGGTGCCGGCCTACGGCCCGGGTGCGCAGCCTGTCCTTCCGCGGGCCTCGGTTCGCGTCTGTTGGGCAGAGCCCCGGTGTCCTGGCTGGCTGCCCGGCGGTATATCTGGAGGAGTCGATTCGCCCCTTTGGGCGCTCGGGCTCCCGGCAAGCGCGCGCGGTTCTTCCCGGATGACGGACCTACCTGGCCCGGCCCCGGACCCGCGCCGCTGTTGGCTCGGGATGCTCTCGGGCGGAATAATCGCTCCCGTCAGCGGCGCTTCAGCTTTGGACAATTTCACGACCCGTCTTGAAACACGGACCAAGGAGTCTAACATGTGCGCGAGTCATTGGGCTGTACGAAACCTAAAGGCGTAATGAAAGTGAAGGTCTCGCCTTGCGCGGGCCGAGGGAGGATGGGGCTTCCCCGCCCTTCACGGGGCGGCGGCCTCCGCACTCCCGGGGCGTCTCGTCCTCATTGCGAGGTGAGGCGCACCTAGAGCGTACACGTTGGGACCCGAAAGATGGTGAACTATGCCTGGCCAGGACGAAGTCAGGGGAAACCCTGATGGAGGTCCGTAGCGATTCTGACGTGCAAATCGATCGTCGGAGCTGGGTATAGGGGCGAAAGACTAATCGAACCATCTAGTAGCTGGTTCCCTCCGAAGTTTCCCTCAGGATAGCTGGTGC
>NW_025729216.1:852500-860000 GCF_021461385.2 Schistocerca piceifrons
TGTTGTGCCTTAACCTAACCCATGTTGTGCCTTAACCTAACCCATGTTGTGCCTTAACCTAACCCATGTTGTGCCTTAACCTAACCCATGTTGTGCCTTAACCTAACCCATGTTGTGCCTTAACCTAACCCATGTTGTGCCTTAACCTAACCCATGTTGTGCCTTAACCTAACCCATGTTGTGCCTTAACCTAACCCATGTTGTGCCTTAACCTAACCCATGTTGTACCTTAACCTAACCCATGTTGTACCTTAACCTAACCCATGTTGTACCTTAACCTAACCCATGTTGTACCTTAACCTAACCCATGTTGTACCTTAACCTAACCCATGTTGTCCCCTAACCTAACCCATGTTGTCCCCTAACCTAACCCATGTTGTCCCCTAACCTAACCCATGTTGTCCCCTAACCTAACCCATGTTGTCCCCTAACCTAACCCATGTTGTCCCCTAACCTAACCCATGTTGTCCCCTAACCTAACCCATGTTGTGCCCTAACCTAACCCATGTTGTGCCTTAACCTAACCCATGTTGTCCCCTAACCTAACCCATGTTGTCCCCTAACCTAACCCATGTTGTCCCCTAACCTAACCCACGTTGTCCGCTAACGTAACCCACGTTGTCGCCTAAACCTGCTCTGTAATTGTTATACGACTCGTTCAATTAGTGTAGTGTTGCCCACCCGCAACCCTCGCAATATAGTTCGCTACTCGCACTGCCCGCTCCCCTGTGTATCGCTTCATGTTAAACACCTTGCAAGTCTTGCTGACTTTCCACATGCTCCTGCTGTACACTGTAATGTGGATGGCAGCAGGACGTACATGCCGCCCCCCCCCCCACCCCTCCCCACGTCCCCACGTCCCCACCTTGCCCCCTGCCTTCGCAAGCTGGTTGGTGACAAGTTTGCATGTTCAATGCCCTTCGCATGCGACGTACGCAGGCTACGTTGTGGTGCGGCCTGTGTCAACTGTCCGCTGATGTCGTACGCGTGAACCACAATCTGTACTGCACATTCGTCCTTATGTACTGAATGATACATCGTGGCACATGTGTGACCGTACAACGACTGCGCCCAAAAACGGCGGACCATACAGTGCAAATATTGTGCACGCAGCTACGTGTCGTCTCCCTATGAGAGCTGGATTGCAGTGTGGTACGCCATAGAGACGTGTGGGAGGAACGGACGCCGTGGATGGCGATCAGCATGAGCTGTCTGTTGATGTATTCGGACCTAGTCGTCTCTCCTCACACACCGTGATGGCATGGTGCACCGCGTTCCATATCTGCGACATGCTACAGAGGCCGGTTGACAGTCGTTCGAGCAATGGACATCGCATACGTACGGGGGCCACCTTCCACGTATTGTCTAGGCGTGCACATTTTGTTGCGTGTATGTGGGCAGACGTAGTGTGGCGTGACACCTGACACAGGCATGCAATAATCGTTGAAGTTGCAAATGGCGATGGACGCCTGCGTTTTCTGGTGAAGTTACGCAAATGAAGAAATGGTAACCTGTTGTGGTGCGGTTGTTCTCGCTAGGGGTGAATCGGTGATGGCGACGATAGGTTGAGGTACTAACCGGTTGTTCCAGCGATACCCACCATGCCGACGAAACTGAACGGCATCTGGGTGTGAAGCGATACGCGGCGGTGGCTGGGTGGGACCGTCCCCGGCCGGTGAGGGGGCGCCTCCCGGCGTGCTGGCCGCGCGGTGCGTGGGCGCACGCGCTACAGCCGGCTGGTGGGGGCGGCCAGTGGCAGGCGCGCCGGCCGACGGACGCGGCAGGCGTCGCAGCTGCGCGCCGGCGCACCCTGCGCGCGGCGCCGTGCGACCAAAGTAGGTCCTCGCGGGCCCGGTGCGAAGCGCGGTGGACATCTTCAGTGTGCTGGTCCGATTGAGGACTGTGTGCGTTGAGGATGCGCCGCCGCCCGGCGCTCGGCGCCGCGACGCCGTCTGCTGCTCGGTCGCCCCAGCGGTTCTCGCTGGTGGTTTGTATCGCAGCTGTGCGGATGTGTTGGCGCGTGCGCTGTGCTGGGAGAGTTCGCTTCGGCACCCAAGTGGGGCTTTTGTCCTTCTGTGGCGCTGGCGTTGGAGCTGCCGGTCACCGTAGGTGGCGCGTGTTGTCTCCCGCCGGCAATGCCACAACAGCACGCTCCCGGGCCTCTGTCGGCAGCGGCAAGCTCAGTTGGGAGCACGGGTGGTCGCACCGAAAGCGTCTACTCGCCTAACTCCGGGCGATTGCGCCTCTCTCGAACCCGACCAAGTACTTGGGACGGCGCTGCGCGCCGCCGGGACCTGAGAGGGTTTCGAGGTGTATTGTGCAGGGGAGCTCAGCCTCCTCCTGTTTGCAGAATGATTGAGCGGACGCTTGCGTGTTCGCGCGGGCCCCCGGGACACACTCCCGGGCGGCCGGCTGCTCAGCTCTAGTTGACGCAGCTCCCTGGTTGATCCTGCCAGTAGTCATATGCTTGTCTCAAAGATTAAGCCATGCATGTCTCAGTACAAGCCGCATTAAGGTGAAACCGCGAATGGCTCATTAAATCAGTTATGGTTCCTTAGATCGTACCCACGTTACTTGGATAACTGTGGTAATTCTAGAGCTAATACATGCAAACAGAGTCCCGACCAGAGATGGAAGGGACGCTTTTATTAGATCAAAACCAATCGGTCGTCTCGTCCGGTCCGTTTGCCTTGGTGACTCTGAATAACTTTGGGCTGATCGCACGGTCCTCGTACCGGCGACGCATCTTTCAAATGTCTGCCTTATCAACTGTCGATGGTAGGTTCTGCGCCTACCATGGTTGTAACGGGTAACGGGGAATCAGGGTTCGATTCCGGAGAGGGAGCCTGAGAAACGGCTACCACATCCAAGGAAGGCAGCAGGCGCGCAAATTACCCACTCCCGGCACGGGGAGGTAGTGACGAAAAATAACGATACGGGACTCATCCGAGGCCCCGTAATCGGAATGAGTACACTTTAAATCCTTTAACGAGTATCTATTGGAGGGCAAGTCTGGTGCCAGCAGCCGCGGTAATTCCAGCTCCAATAGCGTATATTAAAGTTGTTGCGGTTAAAAAGCTCGTAGTTGGATTTGTGTCCCACGCTGTTGGTTCACCGCCCGTCGGTGTTTAACTGGCATGTATCGTGGGACGTCCTGCCGGTGGGGCGAGCTGAAGGCGTGCGACCGCCCCGTGCGTGCTCGTGCGTCCCGAGGCGGACCCCGTTGAAATCCTACCAGGGTGCTCTTTATTGAGTGTCTCGGTGGGCCGGCACGTTTACTTTGAACAAATTAGAGTGCTTAAAGCAGGCAAGCCCGCCTGAATACTGTGTGCATGGAATAATGGAATAGGACCTCGGTTCTATTTTGTTGGTTTTCGGAACCCGAGGTAATGATTAATAGGGACAGGCGGGGGCATTCGTATTGCGACGTTAGAGGTGAAATTCTTGGATCGTCGCAAGACGAACAGAAGCGAAAGCATTTGCCAAGTATGTTTTCATTAATCAAGAACGAAAGTTAGAGGTTCGAAGGCGATCAGATACCGCCCTAGTTCTAACCATAAACGATGCCAGCCAGCGATCCGCCGCAGTTCCTCCGATGACTCGGCGGGCAGCCTCCGGGAAACCAAAGCTTTTGGGTTCCGGGGGAAGTATGGTTGCAAAGCTGAAACTTAAAGGAATTGACGGAAGGGCACCACCAGGAGTGGAGCCTGCGGCTTAATTTGACTCAACACGGGAAACCTCACCAGGCCCGGACACCGGAAGGATTGACAGATTGATAGCTCTTTCTTGATTCGGTGGGTGGTGGTGCATGGCCGTTCTTAGTTGGTGGAGCGATTTGTCTGGTTAATTCCGATAACGAACGAGACTCTAGCCTGCTAACTAGTCGCGTGACATCCTTCGTGCTGTCAGCGATTACTTTTCTTCTTAGAGGGACAGGCGGCTTCTAGCCGCACGAGATTGAGCAATAACAGGTCTGTGATGCCCTTAGATGTTCTGGGCCGCACGCGCGCTACACTGAAGGAATCAGCGTGTCTTCCTAGGCCGAAAGGTCGGGGTAACCCGCTGAACCTCCTTCGTGCTAGGGATTGGGGCTTGCAATTGTTCCCCATGAACGAGGAATTCCCAGTAAGCGCGAGTCATAAGCTCGCGTTGATTACGTCCCTGCCCTTTGTACACACCGCCCGTCGCTACTACCGATTGAATGATTTAGTGAGGTCTTCGGACTGGTACGCGGCATTGACTCTGTCGTTGCCGATGCTACCGGAAAGATGACCAAACTTGATCATTTAGAGGAAGTAAAAGTCGTAACAAGGTTTCCGTAGGTGAACCTGCGGAAGGATCATTACCGACTAGACTGCATGTCTTTCGATGTGCGTGTCGTGTCGCGCAACACGCTACCTGTACGGCTCGCAGTAGCCGTGCGCCGCGTGCGGAACCACGCGTGCCTCTCAAAACTAGCGGCAATGTTGTGTGGTACGAGCGCTGAAGCGCTGGAGCGGCTGGCGTGCGGCACCTGGCGCCTGGCGCCGGTTTTGAATGACTTTCGCCCGAGTGCCTGTCCGCTCCGGTGTGGAGCCGTACGACGCCCGTCGGCCGTGAGGCCGTTGGACACAGAACGCTGGAACAGGGGCCGCCACACGCCTCACTCCCGCCTATGCGACCGTCTCGAAAGAGGCGGCGGAAACTGAGAAAAGATCACCCAGGACGGTGGATCACTCGGCTCGTGGGTCGATGAAGAACGCAGCAAATTGCGCGTCGACATGTGAACTGCAGGACACATGAACATCGACGTTTCGAACGCACATTGCGGTCCATGGATTCCGTTCCCGGGCCACGTCTGGCTGAGGGTCGGCTACGTATACTGAAGCGCGCGGCGTTTGCCCCGCTTCGCAGACCTGGGAGTGTCGCGGCCGCCTGTGGGGCCGGCCGCGTCTCCTCAAACGTGCGATGCGCGCCCGTCGCCTGGCGGTTCGCATACCGGTACTTTCTCGGTAGCGTGCACAGCCAGCTGGCGGTGTGGCGTGCGACACCTCGTACAACGACCTCAGAGCAGGCGAGACTACCCGCTGAATTTAAGCATATTACTAAGCGGAGGAAAAGAAACTAACAAGGATTCCCCCAGTAGCGGCGAGCGAACAGGGAAGAGTCCAGCACCGAACCCCGCAGGCTGCCGCCTGTCGTGGCATGTGGTGTTTGGGAGGGTCCACTACCCCGACGCCTCGCGCCGAGCCCAAGTCCAACTTGAATGAGGCCACGGCCCGTAGAGGGTGCCAGGCCCGTAGCGGCCGGTGCGAGCGTCGGCGGGACCTCTCCTTCGAGTCGGGTTGCTTGAGAGTGCAGCTCCAAGTGGGTGGTAAACTCCATCTGAGACTAAATATGACCACGAGACCGATAGCGAACAAGTACCGTGAGGGAAAGTTGAAAAGAACTTTGAAGAGAGAGTTCAAAAGTACGTGAAACCGTTCTGGGGTAAACGTGAGAAGTCCGAAAGGTCGAACGGGTGAGATTCACGCCCATCCGGCCACTGGCCTCCGCCCTCGGCAGATGGGGCCGGCCGCCCGCGCGGAGCAATCCGCGGCGGGGTCGTGTCCGGTTGCCTTTCCACTCGCCGCGGGGTGGGGCCGTTCCGGTGTGCGGTGGGCCGCACTTCTCCCCTAGTAGGACGTCGCGACCCGCTGGGTGCCGGCCTACGGCCCGGGTGCGCAGCCTGTCCTTCCGCGGGCCTCGGTTCGCGTCTGTTGGGCAGAGCCCCGGTGTCCTGGCTGGCTGCCCGGCGGTATATCTGGAGGAGTCGATTCGCCCCTTTGGGCGCTCGGGCTCCCGGCAAGCGCGCGCGGTTCTTCCCGGATGACGGACCTACCTGGCCCGGCCCCGGACCCGCGCCGCTGTTGGCTCGGGATGCTCTCGGGCGGAATAATCGCTCCCGTCAGCGGCGCTTCAGCTTTGGACAATTTCACGACCCGTCTTGAAACACGGACCAAGGAGTCTAACATGTGCGCGAGTCATTGGGCTGTACGAAACCTAAAGGCGTAATGAAAGTGAAGGTCTCGCCTTGCGCGGGCCGAGGGAGGATGGGGCTTCCCCGCCCTTCACGGGGCGGCGGCCTCCGCACTCCCGGGGCGTCTCGTCCTCATTGCGAGGTGAGGCGCACCTAGAGCGTACACGTTGGGACCCGAAAGATGGTGAACTATGCCTGGCCAGGACGAAGTCAGGGGAAACCCTGATGGAGGTCCGTAGCGATTCTGACGTGCAAATCGATCGTCGGAGCTGGGTATAGGGGCGAAAGACTAATCGAACCATCTAGTAGCTGGTTCCTCCGAAGTTTCCCTCAGGATAGCTGGTGCTCGTACGAGTCTCATCCGGTAAAGCGAATGATTAGAGGCCTTGGGGCCGAAACGACCTCAACCTATTCTCAAACTTTAAATGGGTGAGATCTCCGGCTTGCTTGATATGCTGAAGCCGCGAGCAAACGACTCGGATCGGAGTGCCAAGTGGGCCACTTTTGGTAAGCAGAACTGGCGCTGTGGGATGAACCAAACGCCGAGTTAAGGCGCCCGAATCGACGCTCATGGGAAACCATGAAAGGCGTTGGTTGCTTAAGACAGCAGGACGGTGGCCATGGAAGTCGGAATCCGCTAAGGAGTGTGTAACAACTCACCTGCCGAAGCAACTAGCCCTGAAAATGGATGGCGCTGAAGCGTCGTGCCTATACTCGGCCGTCAGTCTGGCAGTCATGGCCGGTCCTTGCGGCCGGCCGCGAAGCCCTGACGAGTAGGAGGGTCGCGGCGGTGGGCACAGAAGGGTCTGGGCGTGAGCCTGCCTGGAGCCGCCGTCGGTGCAGATCTTGGTGGTAGTAGCAAATACTCCAGCGAGGCCCTGGAGGGCTGACGCGGAGAAGGGTTTCGTGTGAACAGCCGTTGCACACGAGTCAGTCGATCCTAAGCCCTAGGAGAAATCCGATGTTGATGGGGGCCGTCATAGCATGATGCGCTTTGTGCTGGCCCCCGTTGGGCGAAAGGGAATCCGGTTCCTATTCCGGAACCCGGCAGCGGAACCGATACAAGTCGGGCCCCTCTTTTAGAGATGCTCGTCGGGGTAACCCAAAAGGACCCGGAGACGCCGTCGGGAGATCGGGGAAGAGTTTTCTTTTCTGCATGAGCGTTCGAGTTCCCTGGAATCCTCTAGCAGGGAGATAGGGTTTGGAACGCGAAGAGCACCGCAGTTGCGGCGGTGTCCCGATCTTCCCCTCGGACCTTGAAAATCCGGGAGAGGGCCACGTGGAGGTGTCGCGCCGGTTCGTACCCATATCCGCAGCAGGTCTCCAAGGTGAAGAGCCTCTAGTCGATAGAATAATGTAGGTAAGGGAAGTCGGCAAATTGGATCCGTAACTTCGGGATAAGGATTGGCTCTGAGGATCGGGGCGTGTCGGGCTTGGTCGGGAAGTGGGTCAGCGCTAACGTGCCGGGCCTGGGCGAGGTGAGTGCCGTAGGGGTGCCGGTA
>NW_025729216.1:865000-870000 GCF_021461385.2 Schistocerca piceifrons
CTCGTAAAGTGCAATCCACCCCTATAACTTGCGTTTCATGAAGAGTTATTTCCAATATGCGACATTCCCGCTGTCCCTATACATGAGCCGCGACCTGTACCACTTACGAGCGAGAGACGCGATCGCGTTGCTCACTGTACGGCGTCCGATACCGAGCCATCAGCATGTCGGTCCCCATTCGCGTTGCACTCGCACTCGCACTCGCACTCGCAGTCGCAAAAACGTGGGGCAAATATATTACGCGGAAGAGTTATAACAGACCGAGCCCCACTGCATGGGGGGAGTCTTTGTCACTAATGTACACAGATGGAACATTTTGGACTGGAACCAGATTACCCGTACACACGGCGCTGATTAGTAATCAATGCAGAGCCATCAAATTACAGAATATATATACAACTGTCCGTATACATGCTGAAAGAGTGTGCCCACAATGGGAACCACACGTCAGCCAGACACTCTCATCACGCACCACTCTCTGCTTCTAACGGGCGCACATACAATATGTAAGCACCAGCATGGAACAACATCCAGTGCATCCTCTCCGCCACATTACACAATCCACACTATCACAACCAGACCAGGAGGTCCATGCGGAAAATAGAATATCCCCCCCTTTCGACATCCACCATTGCGCAGATAAGGCACCAATACCCACACATGTCCTATACAACGGTGCACCCAACATCACAATAGTACCTCCTGTCACAGCCCACAAACAATGACCTGAGTCAAAGACACAGGTCTGACACAAGCATAGAATTGGAGCGCCGCCTCTAATAAGCCAAAGGTGCATCCTGACGTGACAAATCTCATCATGTCACAAGCATTCACTTACTATAATCACTATCAACGAACGTGCCGCCCCCGCCCCCCCCCCCCCTACACCTTTCCTTACAACAACGTGTAACCTAACCTAACCTATGTTGTACCTTAACCTAACCTATGTTGTGCCTTAACCTAACCCATGTTGTGCCTTAACCTAACCCATGTTGTGCCTTAACCTAACCCATGTTGTGCCTTAACCTAACCCATGTTGTGCCTTAACCTAACCCATGTTGTGCCTTAACCTAACCCATGTTGTGCCTTAACCTAACCCATGTTGAGCCTTAACCTAACCCATGTTGTGCCTTAACCTAACCCATGTTGTGCCTTAACCTAACCCATGTTGTGCCTTAACCTAACCCATGTTGTGCCTTAACCTAACCCATGTTGTACCTTAACCTAACCCATGTTGTACCTTAACCTAACCCATGTTGTACCTTAACCTAACCCATGTTGTACCCTAACCTAACCCATGTTGTCCCCTAACCTAACCCATGTTGTCCCCTAACCTAACCCATGTTGTCCCCTAACCTAACCCATGTTGTCCCCTAACCTAACCCATGTTGTCCCCTAACCTAACCCATGTTGTCCCCTAACCTAACCCATGTTGTCCCCTAACCTAACCCATGTTGTCCCCTAACCTAACCCATGTTGTCCCCTAACCTAACCCATGTTGTCCCCTAACCTAACCCATGTTGTGCCTTAACCTAACCCATGTTGTCCCCTAACCTAACCCATGTTGTCCCCTAACCTAACCCATGTTGTCCCCTAACCTAACCCACGTTGTCCGCTAACGTAACCCACGTTGTCGCCTAAACCTGCTCTGTAATTGTTATACGACTCGTTCAATTAGTGTAGTGTTGCCCACCCGCAACCCTCGCAATATAGTTCGCTACTCGCACTGCCCGCTCCCCTGTGTATCGCTTCATGTTAAACACCTTGCAAGTCTTGCTGACTTTCCACATGCTCCTGCTGTACACTGTAATGTGGATGGCAGCAGGACGTACATGCCGCCCCCCCCCACCCCTCCCCACGTCCCCACGTCCCCACCTTGCCCCCTGCCTTCGCAAGCTGGTTGGTGACAAGTTTGCATGTTCAATGCCCTTCGCATGCGACGTACGCAGGCTACGTTGTGGTGCGGCCTGTGTCAACTGTCCGCTGATGTCGTACGCGTGAACCACAATCTGTACTGCACATTCGTCCTTATGTACTGAATGATACATCGTGGCACATGTGTGACCGTACAACGACTGCGCCCAAAAACGGCGGACCATACAGTGCAAATATTGTGCACGCAGCTACGTGTCGTCTCCCTATGAGAGCTGGATTGCAGTGTGGTACGCCATAGAGACGTGTGGGAGGAACGGACGCCGTGGATGGCGATCAGCATGAGCTGTCTGTTGATGTATTCGGACCTAGTCGTCTCTCCTCACACACCGTGATGGCATGGTGCACCGCGTTCCATATCTGCGACATGCTACAGAGGCCGGTTGACAGTCGTTCGAGCAATGGACATCGCATACGTACGGGGGCCACCTTCCACGTATTGTCTAGGCGTGCACATTTTGTTGCGTGTATGTGGGCAGACGTAGTGTGGCGTGACACCTGACACAGGCATGCAATAATCGTTGAAGTTGCAAATGGCGATGGACGCCTGCGTTTTCTGGTGAAGTTACGCAAATGAAGAAATGGTAACCTGTTGTGGTGCGGTTGTTCTCGCTAGGGGTGAATCGGTGATGGCGACGATAGGTTGAGGTACTAACTGGTTGTTCCAGCGATACCCACCATGCCGACGAAACTGAACGGCATCTGTTTGTGAAGCGATACGCGGCGGTGGCTGGGTGGGACCGTCCCCGGCCGGTGAGGGGGCGCCTCCCGGCGTGCTGGCCGCGCGGTGCGTGGGCGCACGCGCTACAGCCGGCTGGTGGGGGCGGCCAGTGGCAGGCGCGCCGGCCGACGGACGCGGCAGGCGTCGCAGCTGCGCGCCGGCGCACCCTGCGCGCGGCGCCGTGCGGCCAAAGTAGGTCCTCGCGGGCCCGGTGCGAAGCGCGGTGGACATCTTCAGTGTGCTGGTCCGATTGAGGACTGTGTGCGTTGAGGATGCGCCGCCGCCCGGCGCTCGGCGCCGCGACGCCGTCTGCTGCTCGGTCGCCCCAGCGGTTCTCGCTTGTGGTTTGTATCGCAGCTGTGCGGATGTGTTGGCGCGTGCGCTGTGCTGGGAGAGTTCGCTTCGGCACCCAAGTGGGGCTTTTGTCCTTCTGTGGCGCTGGCGTTGGAGCTGCCGGTCACCGTAGGTGGCGCGTGTTGTCTCCCGCCGGCAATGCCACGACAGCACGCTCCCGGGCCTCTGTCGGCAGCGGCAAGCTCAGTTGGGAGCACGGGTGGTCGCACCGAAAGCGTCTACTCGCCTAACTCCGGGCGATTGCGCCTCTCTCGAACCCGACCAAGTACTTGGGACGGCGCTGCGCGCCGCCGGGACCTGAGAGGGTTTCGAGGTGTATTGTGCAGGGGAGCTCAGCCTCCTCCTGTTTGCAGAATGATTGAGCGGACGCTTGCGTGTTCGCGCGGGCCCCCGGGACACACTCCCGGGCGGCCGGCTGCTCAGCTCTAGTTGACGCAGCTCCCTGGTTGATCCTGCCAGTAGTCATATGCTTGTCTCAAAGATTAAGCCATGCATGTCTCAGTACAAGCCGCATTAAGGTGAAACCGCGAATGGCTCATTAAATCAGTTATGGTTCCTTAGATCGTACCCACGTTACTTGGATAACTGTGGTAATTCTAGAGCTAATACATGCAAACAGAGTCCCGACCAGAGATGGAAGGGACGCTTTTATTAGATCAAAACCAATCGGTCGGCTCGTCCGGTCCGTTTGCCTTGGTGACTCTGAATAACTTTGGGCTGATCGCACGGTCCTCGTACCGGCGACGCATCTTTCAAATGTCTGCCTTATCAACTGTCGATGGTAGGTTCTGCGCCTACCATGGTTGTAACGGGTAACGGGGAATCAGGGTTCGATTCCGGAGAGGGAGCCTGAGAAACGGCTACCACATCCAAGGAAGGCAGCAGGCGCGCAAATTACCCACTCCCGGCACGGGGAGGTAGTGACGAAAAATAACGATACGGGACTCATCCGAGGCCCCGTAATCGGAATGAGTACACTTTAAATCCTTTAACGAGTATCTATTGGAGGGCAAGTCTGGTGCCAGCAGCCGCGGTAATTCCAGCTCCAATAGCGTATATTAAAGTTGTTGCGGTTAAAAAGCTCGTAGTTGGATTTGTGTCCCACGCTGTTGGTTCACCGCCCGTCGGTGTTTAACTGGCATGTATCGTGGGACGTCCTGCCGGTGGGGCGAGCTGAAGGCGTGCGACCGCCCCGTGCGTGCTCGTGCGTCCCGAGGCGGACCCCGTTGAAATCCTACCAGGGTGCTCTTTATTGAGTGTCTCGGTGGGCCGGCACGTTTACTTTGAACAAATTAGAGTGCTTAAAGCAGGCAAGCCCGCCTGAATACTGTGTGCATGGAATAATGGAATAGGACCTCGGTTCTATTTTGTTGGTTTTCGGAACCCGAGGTAATGATTAATAGGGACAGGCGGGGGCATTCGTATTGCGACGTTAGAGGTGAAATTCTTGGATCGTCGCAAGACGAACAGAAGCGAAAGCATTTGCCAAGTATGTTTTCATTAATCAAGAACGAAAGTTAGAGGTTCGAAGGCGATCAGATACCGCCCTAGTTCTAACCATAAACGATGCCAGCCAGCGATCCGCCGCAGTTCCTCCGATGACTCGGCGGGCAGCCTCCGGGAAACCAAAGCTTTTGGGTTCCGGGGGAAGTATGGTTGCAAAGCTGAAACTTAAAGGAATTGACGGAAGGGCACCACCAGGAGTGGAGCCTGCGGCTTAATTTGACTCAACACGGGAAACCTCACCAGGCCCGGACACCGGAAGGATTGACAGATTGATAGCTCTTTCTTGATTCGGTGGGTGGTGGTGCATGGCCGTTCTTAGTTGGTGGAGCGATTTGTCTGGTTAATTCCGATAACGAACGAGACTCTAGCCTGCTAACTAGTCGCGTGACATCCTTCGTGCTGTCAGCGATTACTTTTCTTCTTAGAGGGACAGGCGGCTTCTAGCCGCACGAGATTGAGCAATAACAGGTCTGTGATGCCCTTAGAT
>NW_025729216.1:877500-880000 GCF_021461385.2 Schistocerca piceifrons
GTACCTTAACCTAACCCATGTTGTACCTTAACCTAACCCATGTTGTACCTTAACCTAACCCATGTTGTACCTTAACCTAACCCATGTTGTACCCTAACCTAACCCATGTTGTCCCCTAACCTAACCCATGTTGTCCCCTAACCTAACCCATGTTGTCCCCTAACCTAACCCATGTTGTCCCCTAACCTAACCCATGTTGTCCCCTAACCTAACCCATGTTGTCCCCTAACCTAACCCATGTTGTCCCCTAACCTAACCCATGTTGTCCCCTAACCTAACCCATGTTGTCCCCTAACCTAACCCATGTTGTGCCTTAACCTAACCCATGTTGTGCCTTAACCTAACCCATGTTGTCCCCTAACCTAACCCATGTTGTCCCCTAACCTAACCCATGTTGTCCCCTAACCTAACCCACGTTGTCCGCTAACGTAACCCACGTTGTCGCCTAAACCTGCTCTGTAATTGTTATACGACTCGTTCAATTAGTGTAGTGTTGCCCACCCGCAACCCTCGCAATATAGTTCGCTACTCGCACTGCCCGCTCCCCTGTGTATCGCTTCATGTTAAACACCTTGCAAGTCTTGCTGACTTTCCACATGCTCCTGCTGTACACTGTAATGTGGATGGCAGCAGGACGTACATGCCGACCCCCCCCCCCACCCCTCCCCACGTCCCCACGTCCCCACCTTGCCCCCTGCCTTCGCAAGCTGGTTGGTGACAAGTTTGCATGTTCAATGCCCTTCGCATGCGACGTACGCAGGCTACGTTGTGGTGCGGCCTGTGTCAACTGTCCGCTGATGTCGTACGCGTGAACCACAATCTGTACTGCACATTCGTCCTTATGTACTGAATGATACATCGTGGCACATGTGTGACCGTACAACGACTGCGCCCAAAAACGGCGGACCATACAGTGCAAATATTGTGCACGCAGCTACGTGTCGTCTCCCTATGAGAGCTGGATTGCAGTGTGGTACGCCATAGAGACGTGTGGGAGGAACGGACGCCGTGGATGGCGATCAGCATGAGCTGTCTGTTGATGTATTCGGACCTAGTCGTCTCTCCTCACACACCGTGATGGCATGGTGCACCGCGTTCCATATCTGCGACATGCTACAGAGGCCGGTTGACAGTCGTTCGAGCAATGGACATCGCATACGTACGGGGGCCACCTTCCACGTATTGTCTAGGCGTGCACATTTTGTTACGTGTATGTGGGCAGACGTAGTGTGGCGTGACACCTGACACAGGCATGCAATAATCGTTGAAGTTGCAAATGGCGATGGACGCCTGCGTTTTCTGGTGAAGTTACGCAAATGAAGAAATGGTAACCTGTTGTGGTGCGGTTGTTCTCGCTAGGGGTGAATCGGTGATGGCGACGATAGGTTGAGGTACTAACCGGTTGTTCCAGCGATACCCACCATGCCGACGAAACTGAACGGCATCTGGGTGTGAAGCGATACGCGGCGGTGGCTGGGTGGGACCGTCCCCGGCCGGTGAGGGGGCGCCTCCCGGCGTGCTGGCCGCGCGGTGCGTGGGCGCACGCGCTACAGCCGGCTGGTGGGGGCGGCCAGTGGCAGGCGCGCCGGCCGACGGACGCGGCAGGCGTCGCAGCTGCGCGCCGGCGCACCCTGCGCGCGGCGCCGTGCGGCCAAAGTAGGTCCTCGCGGGCCCGGTGCGAAGCGCGGTGGACATCTTCAGTGTGCTGGTCCGATTGAGGACTGTGTGCGTTGAGGATGCGCCGCCGCCCGGCGCTCGGCGCCGCGACGCCGTCTGCTGCTCGGTCGCCCCAGCGGTTCTCGCTGGTGGTTTGTATCGCAGCTGTGCGGATGTGTTGGCGCGTGCGCTGTGCTGGGAGAGTTCGCTTCGGCACCCAAGTGGGGCTTTTGTCCTTCTGTGGCGCTGTCGTTGGAGCTGCCGGTCACCGTAGGTGGCGCGTGTTGTCTCCCGCCGGCAATGCCACGACAGCACGCTCCCGGGCCTCTGTCGGCAGCGGCAAGCTCAGTTGGGAGCACGGGTGGTCGCACCGAAAGCGTCTACTCGCCTAACTCCGGGCGATTGCGCCTCTCTCGAACCCGACCAAGTACTTGGGACGGCGCTGCGCGCCGCCGGGACCTGAGAGGGTTTCGAGGTGTATTGTGCAGGGGAGCTCAGCCTCCTCCTGTTTGCAGAATGATTGAGCGGACGCTTGCGTGTTCGCGCGGGCCCCCGGGACACACTCCCGGGCGGCCGGCTGCTCAGCTCTAGTTGACGCAGCTCCCTGGTTGATCCTGCCAGTAGTCATATGCTTGTCTCAAAGATTAAGCCATGCATGTCTCAGTACAAGCCGCATTAAGGTGAAACCGCGAATGGCTCATTAAATCAGTTATGGTTCCTTAGATCGTACCCACGTTACTTGGATAACTGTGGTAATTCTAGAGCTAATACATGCAAACAGAGTCCCGACCAGAGATGGAAGGGACGCTTTTATTAGATCAAAACCAATCGGTCGGCTCGTCCG
>NW_025729216.1:885000-887500 GCF_021461385.2 Schistocerca piceifrons
GCGTCCGCCTTAGCGTGCTCCTCCGGGGGCGCGCGGGTGCGCGGATTCTCTTCGGCCGCCATTCAACGATCAACTCAGAACTGGCACGGACTGGGGGAATCCGACTGTCTAATTAAAACAAAGCATTGCGATGGCCCTAGCGGGTGTTGACGCAATGTGATTTCTGCCCAGTGCTCTGAATGTCAACGTGAAGAAATTCAAGCAAGCGCGGGTAAACGGCGGGAGTAACTATGACTCTCTTAAGGCATAGTTACTGGGCAAGTGAAGCGCAATACATGGGCCATGCCCTCTTAGCCTCTCCTTGCCTGCGGCTTCCCCCCTTCCCGTGGGCCCGCCGATACGCCAGTCCTTGATAGGACTGGTAAGCAGAGTGGAAGTCCGCACTTGGGGCTTTGGGGGGTTACCAGCCCTCCATCGCAAAACCCTTAATGTTGGGACAACAAGAGAAGAAAACACGGGTACCGGGCCTTCCGCTGAAGGACCCGGCCCAACAGTCCCGACTGCTAGCCTGCCAACCCGCCCTGAAGTAGAGCAGGCCGTGGAGCCATGGTTCCACTGCAGCATTTGCAGCCATGCCTTCCGCAGCAAGATCGGGCTCGGACAACACCGCCGCCGCGCCCATCCGGAAGCGGCAAATGCGGAAATTACAACCGATAGGAAGAGAGCTCGGTGGGCGGAAGAAGAAATGCGGGAGCTCGCCCTGGCGGAGGCTAGGCTTCTCTGTGCCAGTGACTCGAAAGTCCTCTTTGCAAACCAGGAGCTTCTACCCCTGTTTCCGCACCGTACCCTGGATGCCATCAAGTGCAGGAGGAGGACGGTGGCACACAGGACGATGGTGCGGGAATACGTAGAGGAGCTGAGGCGGGAACAAAAGACGCAGCATGGTCTGCGCCATTCACCCGTCCCGGAGTCGCTGCCGGAGGGGCCACCCTCTCCGCCGGAGCTTGAGCGCCCGCCACAAACATCTATAGTCGACGAAGCTATATGGAGGCACCTCGCCGGCCTGCCGCGGTCGGCAGCGCGCTTCTCGGCCCTGGACGACCTTGCGTGTTTGGGGCCGGGTACGCCGTTGGCAGTGGTCGCGGCTGGGCTGCCTGAGGCCCTCCGTGCTGTCGGCTCTGAGGAAGCAGGAGCAAGGAAGAGGAAGACGTTGCGCCCGCCATCCAAGCAGCGGTCTGGTGGTGGCCCTCCGCTCTCCAAGCGGAAGCGCCGCCGGTGGGAATATGCCAGATGTCAGGATGCCTTCAGGAAGAATCGCGCGCGCTGCGTGCGTGGCCTCCTGGATGGCACCCTGCTCCAGCCGCCGTCGACCATCCCGGGGCTGGTGGACTTCTGGCGCAGCCTCTTCACGACAGAGCCACCTTCCAACGCTGGCTCCATTCCCGACCGGCTTCTCCCGCGCTCGGAGTCTGTTGACTTCGAGCGCCTATGGAGGCCGATCACTGCAGAAGAGGTTGCGGCCGCCCTGCCGCCCAGAGGCTCCGTTGCCGGCCCTGACGGCCTCTCGCCGGTGCAGCTGCGCCGCCTTCCAGCGGAGGTCACCACCAAACTCCTAAACCTTTTCCTGCTTACCCGCAAGCTCCCCCCTTCCCTCCTCCGAGCCAGGACCTCTTTGCTGCCTAAGACAGCCGCCCCAGCATCCCCCGCTGACTTTCGGCCCATCACCGTCTGCTCGGTGCTAGCCCGAACCTTCCATAAGGTTCTGGCGACTCGCCTGATGCAGATGTGTGCTGTGGACGAACGTCAGCGGGCTTTCATCCCAAGGGATGGGATGCTGGAGAACACTTTCCTCCTCGACCGGATACTCGTCGGCGCCGTCCGCCGCTGTCGTTCTGTGTTCATGGCATCTCTCGATGTGTCCAAGGCGTTCGATTCGTTGGACCATGCGGCTTTGCGTCCTGTGCTTAAAGCCCATGGTCTGCCGGACGAATTCATTGACTACGTCGAGGGCTGCTATGCGGACAGCACGACGGTAATTGCGGGGGGTGGCGACGAGTCCCCGGCCGTGCGGCCAGCAAGAGGCGTTCGGCAAGGAGATCCTCTGTCCCCTCTCCTGTTCAATTTCGCTGTTGATTATGTTCTAGATCAGCTGCCCTCACACGTAGGTGTCAAGGTGTTGGGCCGCCAGACGAACGCGGCGGCCTTCGCGGATGACATCCTGCTCTTCGCCTCCACGAGGGGGGGCCTGCAGTCCCTTATCAACGCAGCAGTAGCAGCCCTCGACCAGCTGGGGCTGCGTGTTAACCCGCGGAAGTGTCTCACCCTCGCACTCGTGGCGTCCGGCCGCGAGAAGAAAGTGAAAGTGGATGCGAGCGTCACCTTCACGGCCGGCGAAACCACCATGCCGGCGTTGGGAGTGGGTGAGACCTTCCGCTACCTGGGACTGCAGTTCTCCTCCTCTGGGCGGTGTCTCTTCCATCCGAGGCACCACATCGAGGAGCAGCTGTCGATCATCACGCGGGCGCCGCTGAAGCCGCAGCAGCGGCTCTTTGCACTTCGT
>NW_025729216.1:892500-902500 GCF_021461385.2 Schistocerca piceifrons
CCATGTTGTACCTTAACCTAACCCATGTTGTACCTTAACCTAACCCATGTTGTACCCTAACCTAACCCATGTTGTCCCCTAACCTAACCCATGTTGTCCCCTAACCTAACCCATGTTGTCCCCTAACCTAACCCATGTTGTCCCCTAACCTAACCCATGTTGTCCCCTAACCTAACCCATGTTGTCCCCTAACCTAACCCATGTTGTCCCCTAACCTAACCCATGTTGTCCCCTAACCTAACCCATGTTGTCCCCTAACCTAACCCATGTTGTGCCTTAACCTAACCCATGTTGTGCCTTAACCTAACCCATGTTGTCCCCTAACCTAACCCATGTTGTCCCCTAACCTAACCCATGTTGTCCCCTAACCTAACCCACGTTGTCCGCTAACGTAACCCACGTTGTCGCCTAAACCTGCTCTGTAATTGTTATACGACTCGTTCAATTAGTGTAGTGTTGCCCACCCGCAACCCTCGCAATATAGTTCGCTACTCGCACTGCCCGCTCCCCTGTGTATCGCTTCATGTTAAACACCTTGCAAGTCTTGCTGACTTTCCACATGCTCCTGCTGTACACTGTAATGTGGATGGCAGCAGGACGTACATGCCGCCCCCCCCCCCCACCCCTCCCCACGTCCCCACGTCCCCACCTTGCCCCCTGCCTTCGCAAGCTGGTTGGTGACAAGTTTGCATGTTCAATGCCCTTCGCATGCGACGTACGCAGGCTACGTTGTGGTGCGGCCTGTGTCAACTGTCCGCTGATGTCGTACGCGTGAACCACAATCTGTACTGCACATTCGTCCTTATGTACTGAATGATACATCGTGGCACATGTGTGACCGTACAACGACTGCGCCCAAAAACGGCGGACCATACAGTGCAAATATTGTGCACGCAGCTACGTGTCGTCTCCCTATGAGAGCTGGATTGCAGTGTGGTACGCCATAGAGACGTGTGGGAGGAACGGACGCCGTGGATGGCGATCAGCATGAGCTGTCTGTTGATGTATTCGGACCTAGTCGTCTCTCCTCACACACCGTGATGGCATGGTGCACCGCGTTCCATATCTGCGACATGCTACAGAGGCCGGTTGACAGTCGTTCGAGCAATGGACATCGCATACGTACGGGGGCCACCTTCCACGTATTGTCTAGGCGTGCACATTTTGTTGCGTGTATGTGGGCAGACGTAGTGTGGCGTGACACCTGACACAGGCATGCAATAATCGTTGAAGTTGCAAATGGCGATGGACGCCTGCGTTTTCTGGTGAAGTTACGCAAATGAAGAAATGGTAACCTGTTGTGGTGCGGTTGTTCTCGCTAGGGGTGAATCGGTGATGGCGACGATAGGTTGAGGTACTAACCGGTTGTTCCAGCGATACCCACCATGCCGACGAAACTGAACGGCATCTGGGTGTGAAGCGATACGCGGCGGTGGCTGGGTGGGACCGTCCCCGGCCGGTGAGGGGGCGCCTCCCGGCGTGCTGGCCGCGCGGTGCGTGGGCGCACGCGCTACAGCCGGCTGGTGGGGGCGGCCAGTGGCAGGCGCGCCGGCCGACGGACGCGGCAGGCGTCGCAGCTGCGCGCCGGCGCACCCTGCGCGCGGCGCCGTGCGGCCAAAGTAGGTCCTCGCGGGCCCGGTGCGAAGCGCGGTGGACATCTTCAGTGTGCTGGTCCGATTGAGGACTGTGTGCGTTGAGGATGCGCCGCCGCCCGGCGCTCGGCGCCGCGACGCCGTCTGCTGCTCGGTCGCCCCAGCGGTTCTCGCTGGTGGTTTGTATCGCAGCTGTGCGGATGTGTTGGCGCGTGCGCTGTGCTGGGAGAGTTCGCTTCGGCACCCAAGTGGGGCTTTTGTCCTTCTGTGGCGCTGGCGTTGGAGCTGCCGGTCACCGTAGGTGGCGCGTGTTGTCTCCCGCCGGCAATGCCACGACAGCACGCTCCCGGGCGCTGTCGGCAGCGGCAAGCTCAGTTGGGAGCACGGGTGGTCGCACCGAAAGCGTCTACTCGCCTAACTCCGGGCGATTGCGCCTCTCTCGAACCCGACCAAGTACTTGGGACGGCGCTGCGCGCCGCCGGGACCTGAGAGGGTTTCGAGGTGTATTGTGCAGGGGAGCTCAGCCTCCTCCTGTTTGCAGAATGATTGAGCGGACGCTTGCGTGTTCGCGCGGGCCCCCGGGACACACTCCCGGGCGGCCGGCTGCTCAGCTCTAGTTGACGCAGCTCCATGGTTGATCCTGCCAGTAGTCATATGCTTGTCTCAAAGATTAAGCCATGCATGTCTCAGTACAAGCCGCATTAAGGTGAAACCGCGAATGGCTCATTAAATCAGTTATGGTTCCTTAGATCGTACCCACGTTACTTGGATAACTGTGGTAATTCTAGAGCTAATACATGCAAACAGAGTCCCGACCAGAGATGGAAGGGACGCTTTTATTAGATCAAAACCAATCGGTCGGCTCGTCCGGTCCGTTTGCCTTGGTGACTCTGAATAACTTTGGGCTGATCGCACGGTCCTCGTACCGGCGACGCATCTTTCAAATGTCTGCCTTATCAACTGTCGATGGTAGGTTCTGCGCCTACCATGGTTGTAACGGGTAACGGGGAATCAGGGTTCGATTCCGGAGAGGGAGCCTGAGAAACGGCTACCACATCCAAGGAAGGCAGCAGGCGCGCAAATTACCCACTCCCGGCACGGGGAGGTAGTGACGAAAAATAACGATACGGGACTCATCCGAGGCCCCGTAATCGGAATGAGTACACTTTAAATCCTTTAACGAGTATCTATTGGAGGGCAAGTCTGGTGCCAGCAGCCGCGGTAATTCCAGCTCCAATAGCGTATATTAAAGTTGTTGCGGTTAAAAAGCTCGTAGTTGGATTTGTGTCCCACGCTGTTGGTTCACCGCCCGTCGGTGTTTAACTGGCATGTATCGTGGGACGTCCTGCCGGTGGGGCGAGCTGAAGGCGTGCGACCGCCCCGTGCGTGCTCGTGCGTCCCGAGGCGGACCCCGTTGAAATCCTACCAGGGTGCTCTTTATTGAGTGTCTCGGTGGGCCGGCACGTTTACTTTGAACAAATTAGAGTGCTTAAAGCAGGCAAGCCCGCCTGAATACTGTGTGCATGGAATAATGGAATAGGACCTCGGTTCTATTTTGTTGGTTTTCGGAACCCGAGGTAATGATTAATAGGGACAGGCGGGGGCATTCGTATTGCGACGTTAGAGGTGAAATTCTTGGATCGTCGCAAGACGAACAGAAGCGAAAGCATTTGCCAAGTATGTTTTCATTAATCAAGAACGAAAGTTAGAGGTTCGAAGGCGATCAGATACCGCCCTAGTTCTAACCATAAACGATGCCAGCCAGCGATCCGCCGCAGTTCCTCCGATGACTCGGCGGGCAGCCTCCGGGAAACCAAAGCTTTTGGGTTCCGGGGGAAGTATGGTTGCAAAGCTGAAACTTAAAGGAATTGACGGAAGGGCACCACCAGGAGTGGAGCCTGCGGCTTAATTTGACTCAACACGGGAAACCTCACCAGGCCCGGACACCGGAAGGATTGACAGATTGATAGCTCTTTCTTGATTCGGTGGGTGGTGGTGCATGGCCGTTCTTAGTTGGTGGAGCGATTTGTCTGGTTAATTCCGATAACGAACGAGACTCTAGCCTGCTAACTAGTCGCGTGACATCCTTCGTGCTGTCAGCGATTACTTTTCTTCTTAGAGGGACAGGCGGCTTCTAGCCGCACGAGATTGAGCAATAACAGGTCTGTGATGCCCTTAGATGTTCTGGGCCGCACGCGCGCTACACTGAAGGAATCAGCGTGTCTTCCTAGGCCGAAAGGTCGGGGTAACCCGCTGAACCTCCTTCGTGCTAGGGATTGGGGCTTGCAATTGTTCCCCATGAACGAGGAATTCCCAGTAAGCGCGAGTCATAAGCTCGCGTTGATTACGTCCCTGCCCTTTGTACACACCGCCCGTCGCTACTACCGATTGAATGATTTAGTGAGGTCTTCGGACTGGTACGCGGCATTGACTCTGTCGTTGCCGATGCTACCGGAAAGATGACCAAACTTGATCATTTAGAGGAAGTAAAAGTCGTAACAAGGTTTCCGTAGGTGAACCTGCGGAAGGATCATTACCGACTAGACTGCATGTCTTTCGATGTGCGTGTCGTGTCGCGCAACACGCTACCTGTACGGCTCGCAGTAGCCGTGCGCCGCGTGCGGAACCACGCGTGCCTCTCAAAACTAGCGGCAATGTTGTGTGGTACGAGCGCTGAAGCGCTGGAGCGGCTGGCGTGCGGCACCTGGCGCCTGGCGCCGGTTTTGAATGACTTTCGCCCGAGTGCCTGTCCGCTCCGGTGTGGAGCCGTACGACGCCCGTCGGCCGTGAGGCCGTTGGACACAGAACGCTGGAACAGGGGCCGCCACACGCCTCACTCCCGCCTATGCGACCGTCTCGAAAGAGGCGGCGGAAACTGAGAAAGATCACCCAGGACGGTGGATCACTCGGCTCGTGGGTCGATGAAGAACGCAGCAAATTGCGCGTCGACATGTGAACTGCAGGACACATTAACATCGACGTTTCGAACGCACATTGCGGTCCATGGATTCCGTTCCCGGGCCACGTCTGGCTGAGGGTCGGCTACGTATACTGAAGCGCGCGGCGTTTGCCCCGCTTCGCAGACCTGGGAGTGTCGCGGCCGCCTGTGGGGCCGGCCGCGTCTCCTCAAACGTGCGATGCGCGCCCGTCGCCTGGCGGTTCGCATACCGGTACTTTCTCGGTAGCGTGCACAGCCGGCTGGCGGTGTGGCGTGCGACACCTCGTACAACGACCTCAGAGCAGGCGAGACTACCCGCTGAATTTAAGCATATTACTAAGCGGAGGAAAAGAAACTAACAAGGATTCCCCCAGTAGCGGCGAGCGAACAGGGAAGAGTCCAGCACCGAACCCCGCAGGCTGCCGCCTGTCGTGGCATGTGGTGTTTGGGAGGGTCCACTACCCCGACGCCTCGCGCCGAGCCCAAGTCCAACTTGAATGAGGCCACGGCCCGTAGAGGGTGCCAGGCCCGAAGCGGCCGGTGCGAGCGTCGGCGGGACCTCTCCTTCGAGTCGGGTTGCTTGAGAGTGCAGCTCCAAGTGGGTGGTAAACTCCATCTGAGACTAAATATGACCACGAGACCGATAGCGAACAAGTACCGTGAGGGAAAGTTGAAAAGAACTTTGAAGAGAGAGTTCAAAAGTACGTGAAACCGTTCTGGGGTAAACGTGAGAAGTCCGAAAGGTCGAACGGGTGAGATTCACGCCCATCCGGCCACTGGCCTCCGCCCTCGGCAGATGGGGCCGGCCGCCCGCGCGGAGCAATCCGCGGCGGGGTCGTGTCCGGTTGCCTTTCCACTCGCCGCGGGGTGGGGCCGTTCCGGTGTGCGGTGGGCCGCACTTCTCCCCTAGTAGGACGTCGCGACCCGCTGGGTGCCGGCCTACGGCCCGGGTGCGCAGCCTGTCCTTCCGCGGGCCTCGGTTCGCGTCTGTTGGGCAGAGCCCCGGTGTCCTGGCTGGCTGCCCGGCGGTATATCTGGAGGAGTCGATTCGCCCCTTTGGGCGCTCGGGCTCCCGGCAAGCGCGCGCGGTTCTTCCCGGATGACGGACCTACCTGGCCCGGCCCCGGACCCGCGCCGCTGTTGGCTCGGGATGCTCTCGGGCGGAATAATCGCTCCCGTCAGCGGCGCTTCAGCTTTGGACAATTTCACGACCCGTCTTGAAACACGGACCAAGGAGTCTAACATGTGCGCGAGTCATTGGGCTGTACGAAACCTAAAGGCGTAATGAAAGTGAAGGTCTCGCCTTGCGCGGGCCGAGGGAGGATGGGGCTTCCCCGCCCTTCACGGGGCGGCGGCCTCCGCACTCCCGGGGCGTCTCGTCCTCATTGCGAGGTGAGGCGCACCTAGAGCGTACACGTTGGGACCCGAAAGATGGTGAACTATGCCTGGCCAGGACGAAGTCAGGGGAAACCCTGATGGAGGTCCGTAGCGATTCTGACGTGCAAATCGATCGTCGGAGCTGGGTATAGGGGCGAAAGACTAATCGAACCATCTAGTAGCTGGTTCCCTCCGAAGTTTCCCTCAGGATAGCTGGTGCTCGTACGAGTATCATCCGGTAAAGCGAATGATTAGAGGCCTTGGGGCCGAAACGACCTCAACCTATTCTCAAACTTTAAATGGGTGAGATCTCCGGCTTGCTTGATATGCTGAAGCCGCGAGCAAACGACTCGGATCGAAGTGCCAAGTGGGCCACTTTTGGTAAGCAGAACTGGCGCTGTGGGATGAACCAAACGCCGAGTTAAGGCGCCCGAATCGACGCTCATGGGAAACCATGAAAGGCGTTGGTTGCTTAAGACAGCAGGACGGTGGCCATGGAAGTCGGAATCCGCTAAGGAGTGTGTAACAACTCACCTGCCGAAGCAACTAGCCCTGAAAATGGATGGCGCTGAAGCGTCGTGCCTATACTCGGCCGTCAGTCTGGCAGTCATGGCCGGTCCTTGCGGCCGGCCGCGAAGCCCTGACGAGTAGGAGGGTCGCGGCGGTGGGCGCAGAAGGGTCTGGGCGTGAGCCTGCCTGGAGCCGCCGTCGGTGCAGATCTTGGTGGTAGTAGCAAATACTCCAGCGAGGCCCTGGAGGGCTGACGCGGAGAAGGGTTTCGTGTGAACAGCCGTTGCACACGAGTCAGTCGATCCTAAGCCCTAGGAGAAATCCGATGTTGATGGGGGCCGTCATAGCATGATGCGCTTTGTGCTGGCCCCCGTTGGGCGAAAGGGAATCCGGTTCCTATTCCGGAACCCGGCAGCGGAACCGATACAAGTCGGGCCCCTCTTTTAGAGATGCTCGTCGGGGTAACCCAAAAGGACCTGGAGACGCCGTCGGGAGATCGGGGAAGAGTTTTCTTTTCTGCATGAGCGTTCGAGTTCCCTGGAATCCTCTAGCAGGGAGATAGGGTTTGGAACGCGAAGAGCACCGCAGTTGCGGCGGTGTCCCGATCTTCCCCTCGGACCTTGAAAATCCGGGAGAGGGCCACGTGGAGGTGTCGCGCCGGTTCGTACCCATATCCGCAGCAGGTCTCCAAGGTGAAGAGCCTCTAGTCGATAGAATAATGTAGGTAAGGGAAGTCGGCAAATTGGATCCGTAACTTCGGGATAAGGATTGGCTCTGAGGATCGGGGCGTGTCGGGCTTGGTCGGGAAGTGGGTCAGCGCTAACGTGCCGGGCCTGGGCGAGGTGAGTGCCGTAGGGGTGCCGGTAAGTGCGGGCGTTTAGCGCGGGCGTGGTCTGCTCTCGCCGTTGGTCGGCCTCGTGCTGGCCGGCGGTGCAGGATGCGCGCGCCTGCGCGGCGTTCGCGCCCCGGTGCTTCAACCTGCGTGCAGGATCCGAGCTCGGTCCCGTGCCTTGGCCTCCCACGGATCTTCCTTGCTGCGAGGCCGCGTCCGCCTTAGCGTGCTCCTCCGGGGGCGCGCGGGTGCGCGGATTCTCTTCGGCCGCCATTCAACGATCAACTCAGAACTGGCACGGACTGGGGGAATCCGACTGTCTAATTAAAACAAAGCATTGCGATGGCCCTAGCGGGTGTTGACGCAATGTGATTTCTGCCCAGTGCTCTGAATGTCAACGTGAAGAAATTCAAGCAAGCGCGGGTAAACGGCGGGAGTAACTATGACTCTCTTAAGGCATAGTTACTGGGCAAGTGAAGCGCAATACATGGGCCATGCCCTCTTAGCCTCTCCTTGCCTGCGGCTTCCCCCCTTCCCGTGGGCCCGCCGATACGCCAGTCCTTGATAGGACTGGTAAGCAGAGTGGAAGTCCGCACTTGGGGCTTTGGGGGGTTACCAGCCCTCCATCGCAAAACCCTTAATGTTGGGACAACAAGAGAAGAAAACACGGGTACCGGGCCTTCCGCTGAAGGACCCGGCCCAACAGTCCCGACTGCTAGCCTGCCAACCCGCCCTGAAGTAGAGCAGGCCGTGGAGCCATGGTTCCACTGCAGCATTTGCAGCCGTGCCTTCCGCAGCAAGATCGGGCTCGGACAACACCGCCGCCGCGCCCATCCGGAAGCGGCAAATGCGGAGATTACAACCGATAGGAAGAGAGCTCGGTGGGCGGAAGAAGAAATGCGGGAGCTCGCCCTGGCGGAGGCTAGGCTTCTCTGTGCCAGTGACTCCAAAGTCCTCTTTGCAAACCAGGAGCTTCTACCCCTGTTTCCGCACCGTACCCTGGATGCCATCAAGTGCAGGAGGAGGACGGTGGCACACAGGACGATGGTGCGGGAATACGTAGAGGAGCTGAGGCGGGAACAACAGACGCAGCATGGTCTGCGCCATTCACCCGTCCTGGAGTCGCTGCCGGAGGGGCCACCCTCTCCGCCGGAGCTTGAGCGCCCGCCACAAACATCTATAGTCGACGAAGCTATATGGAGGCACCTCGCCGGCCTGCCGCGGTCGGCCGCGCGCTTCTCGGCCCTGGACGACATTGCGTGTTTGGGGCCGGGTACGCCGTTGGCAGTGGTCGCGGCTGGGCTGCCTGAGGCCCTCCGTGCTGTCGGCTCTGAGGAAGCAGGAGCAAGGAAGAGGAAGACGTTGCGCCCGCCATCCAAGCAGCGGTCTGGTGGTGGCCCTCCGCTCTCCAAGCGGAAGCGCCGCCGGTGGGAATATGCCAGATGTCAGGATGCCTTCAGGAAGAATCGCGCGCGCTGCGTGCGTGGCCTCCTGGATGGCACCCTGCTCCAGCCGCCGTCGACCATCCCGGGGCTGGTGGACTTCTGGCGCAGCCTCTTCACGACAGAGCCACCTTCCAACGCTGGCTCCATTCCCGACCGGCTTCTCCCGCGCTCGGAGTCTGTTGACTTCGAGCGCCTATGGAGGCCGATCACTGCAGAAGAGGTTGCGGCCGCCCTGCCGCCCAGAGGCTCCGTTGCCGGCCCTGACGGCCTCTCGCCGGTGCAGCTGCGCCGCCTTCCAGCGGAGGTCACCACCAAACTCCTAAACCTTTTCCTGCTTACCCGCAAGCTCCCCCCTTCCCTCCTCCGAGCCAGGACCTCTTTGCTGCCTAAGACAGCCGCCCCAGCATCCCCTGCTGACTTTCGGCCCATCACCGTCTGCTCGGTGCTAGCCCGAACCTTCCATAAGGTTCTGGCGACTCGCCTGATGCGGATGTGTGCTGTGGACGAACGTCAGCGGGCTTTCATCCCAAGGGATGGGATGCTGGAGAACACTTTCCTCCTCGACCGGATACTCGTCGGCGCCGTCCGCCGCTGTCGTTCTGTGTTCATGGCATCTCTCGATGTGTCCAAGGCGTTCGATTCGTTGGACCATGCGGCTTTGCGTCCTGTGCTTAAAGCCCATGGTCTGCCGGACGAATTCATTGACTACGTCGAGGGCTGCTATGCGGACAGCACGACGGTAATTGCGGGGGGTGGCGACGAGTCCCCGGCCGTGCGGCCAGCAAGAGGCGTTCGGCAAGGAGATCCTCTGTCCCCTCTCCTGTTCAATTTCGCTGTTGATTATGTTCTAGATCAGCTGCCCTCACACGTAGGTGTCAAGGTGTTGGGCCGCCAGACGAACGCGGCGGCCTTCGCGGATGACATCCTGCTCTTCGCCTCCACGAGGGGGGGCCTGCAGTCCCTTATCAACGCAGCAGTAGCAGCCCTCGACCAGCTGGGGCTGCGTGTTAACCCGCGGAAGTGTCTCACCCTCGCACTCGTGGCGTCCGGCCGCGAGAAGAAAGTGAAAGTGGATGCGAGCGTCACCTTCACGGCCGGCGAAACCACCATGCCGGCGTTGGGAGTGGGTGAGACCTTCCGCTACCTGGGACTGCAGTTCTCCTCCTCTGGGCGGTGTCTCTTCCATCCGAGGCACCACATCGAGGAGCAGCTGTCGATCATCACGCGGGCGCCGCTGAAGCCGCAGCAGCGGCTCTTTGCACTTCGTGAGGTCCTTCTCCCGGGCCTGTATCATGGCCTAGCACTG
>NW_025729216.1:907500-912500 GCF_021461385.2 Schistocerca piceifrons
CTAACCCATGTTGTCCCCTAACCTAACCCATGTTGTCCCCTAACCTAACCCATGTTGTCCCCTAACCTAACCCATGTTGTCCCCTAACCTAACCCATGTTGTCCCCTAACCTAACCCATGTTGTCCCCTAACCTAACCCATGTTGTCCCCTAACCTAACCCATGTTGTGCCTTAACCTAACCCATGTTGTGCCTTAACCTAACCCATGTTGTCCCCTAACCTAACCCATGTTGTCCCCTAACCTAACCCATGTTGTCCCCTAACCTAACCCACGTTGTCCGCTAACGTAACCCACGTTGTCGCCTAAACCTGCTCTGTAATTGTTATACGACTCGTTCAATTAGTGTAGTGTTGCCCACCCGCAACCCTCGCAATATAGTTCGCTACTCGCACTGCCCGCTCCCCTGTGTATCGCTTCATGTTAAACACCTTGCAAGTCTTGCTGACTTTCCACATGCTCCTGCTGTACACTGTAATGTGGATGGCAGCAGGACGTACATGCCGCCCCCCCCCCCACCCCTCCCCACGTCCCCACGTCCCCACCTTGCCCCCTGCCTTCGCAAGCTGGTTGGTGACAAGTTTGCATGTTCAATGCCCTTCGCATGCGACGTACGCAGGCTACGTTGTGGTGCGGCCTGTGTCAACTGTCCGCTGATGTCGTACGCGTGAACCACAATCTGTACTGCACATTCGTCCTTATGTACTGAATGATACATCGTGGCACATGTGTGACCGTACAACGACTGCGCCCAAAAACGGCGGACCATACAGTGCAAATATTGTGCACGCAGCTACGTGTCGTCTCCCTATGAGAGCTGGATTGCAGTGTGGTACGCCATAGAGACGTGTGGGAGGAACGGACGCCGTGGATGGCGATCAGCATGAGCTGTCTGTTGATGTATTCGGACCTAGTCGTCTCTCCTCACACACCGTGATGGCATGGTGCACCGCGTTCCATATCTGCGACATGCTACAGAGGCCGGTTGACAGTCGTTCGAGCAATGGACATCGCATACGTACGGGGGCCACCTTCCACGTATTGTCTAGGCGTGCACATTTTGTTGCGTGTATGTGGGCAGACGTAGTGTGGCGTGACACCTGACACAGGCATGCAATAATCGTTGAAGTTGCAAATGGCGATGGACGCCTGCGTTTTCTGGTGAAGTTACGCAAATGAAGAAATGGTAACCTGTTGTGGTGCGGTTGTTCTCGCTAGGGGTGAATCGGTGATGGCGACGATAGGTTGAGGTACTAACCGGTTGTTCCAGCGATACCCACCATGCCGACGAAACTGAACGGCATCTGGGTGTGAAGCGATACGCGGCGGTGGCTGGGTGGGACCGTCCCCGGCCGGTGAGGGGGCGCCTCCCGGCGTGCTGGCCGCGCGGTGCGTGGGCGCACGCGCTACAGCCGGCTGGTGGGGGCGGCCAGTGGCAGGCGCGCCGGCCGACGGACGCGGCAGGCGTCGCAGCTGCGCGCCGGCGCACCCTGCGCGCGGCGCCGTGCGGCCAAAGTAGGTCCTCGCGGGCCCGGTGCGAAGCGCGGTGGACATCTTCAGTGTGCTGGTCCGATTGAGGACTGTGTGCGTTGAGGATGCGCCGCCGCCCGGCGCTCGGCGCCGCGACGCCGTCTGCTGCTCGGTCGCCCCAGCGGTTCTCGCTGGTGGTTTGTATCGCAGCTGTGCGGATGTGTTGGCGCGTGCGCTGTGCTGGGAGAGTTCGCTTCGGCACCCAAGTGGGGCTTTTGTCCTTCTGTGGCGCTGGCGTTGGAGCTGCCGGTCACCGTAGGTGGCGCGTGTTGTCTCCCGCCGGCAATGCCACGACAGCACGCTCCCGGGCCTCTGTCGGCAGCGGCAAGCTCAGTTGGGAGCACGAGTGGTCGCACCGAAAGCGTCTACTCGCCTAACTCCGGGCGATTGCGCCTCTCTCGAACCCGACCAAGTACTTGGGACGGCGCTGCGCGCCGCCGGGACCTGAGAGGGTTTCGAGGTGTATTGTGCAGGGGAGCTCAGCCTCCTCCTGTTTGCAGAATGATTGAGCGGACGCTTGCGTGTTCGCGCGGGCCCCCGGGACACACTCCCGGGCGGCCGGCTGCTCAGCTCTATTTGACGCAGCTCCCTGGTTGATCCTGCCAGTAGTCATATGCTTGTCTCAAAGATTAAGCCATGCATGTCTCAGTACAAGCCGCATTAAGGTGAAACCGCGAATGGCTCATTAAATCAGTTATGGTTCCTTAGATCGTACCCACGTTACTTGGATAACTGTGGTAATTCTAGAGCTAATACATGCAAACAGAGTCCCGACCAGAGATGGAAGGGACGCTTTTATTAGATCAAAACCAATCGGTCGGCTCGTCCGGTCCGTTTGCCTTGGTGACTCTGAATAACTTTGGGCTGATCGCACGGTCCTCGTACCGGCGACGCATCTTTCAAATGTCTGCCTTATCAACTGTCGATGGTAGGTTCTGCGCCTACCATGGTTGTAACGGGTAACGGGGAATCAGGGTTCGATTCCGGAGAGGGAGCCTGAGAAACGGCTACCACATCCAAGGAAGGCAGCAGGCGCGCAAATTACCCACTCCCGGCACGGGGAGGTAGTGACGAAAAATAACGATACGGGACTCATCCGAGGCCCCGTAATCGGAATGAGTACACTTTAAATCCTTTAACGAGTATCTATTGGAGGGCAAGTCTGGTGCCAGCAGCCGCGGTAATTCCAGCTCCAATAGCGTATATTAAAGTTGTTGCGGTTAAAAAACTCGTAGTTGGATTTGTGTCCCACACTGTTGGTTCACCGCCCGTCGGTGTTTAACTGGCATGTATCGTGGGACGTCCTGCCGGTGGGGCGAGCTGAAGGCGTGCGACCGCCCCGTGCGTGCTCGTGCGTCCCGAGGCGGACCCCGTTGAAATCCTACCAGGGTGCTCTTTATTGAGTGTCTCGGTGGGCCGGCACGTTTACTTTGAACAAATTAGAGTGCTTAAAGCAGGCAAGCCCGCCTGAATACTGTGTGCATGGAATAATGGAATAGGACCTCGGTTCTATTTTGTTGGTTTTCGGAACCCGAGGTAATGATTAATAGGGACAGGCGGGGGCATTCGTATTGCGACGTTAGAGGTGAAATTCTTGGATCGTCGCAAGACGAACAGAAGCGAAAGCATTTGCCAAGTATGTTTTCATTAATCAAGAACGAAAGTTAGAGGTTCGAAGGCGATCAGATACCGCCCTAGTTCTAACCATAAACGATGCCAGCCAGCGATCCGCCGCAGTTCCTCCGATGACTCGGCGGGCAGCCTCCGGGAAACCAAAGCTTTTGGGTTCCGGGGGAAGTATGGTTACAAAGCTGAAACTTAAAGGAATTGACGGAAGGGCACCACCAGGAGTGGAGCCTGCGGCTTAATTTGACTCAACACGGGAAACCTCACCAGGCCCGGACACCGGAAGGATTGACAGATTGATAGCTCTTTCTTGATTCGGTGGGTGGTGGTGCATGGCCGTTCTTAGTTGGTGGAGCGATTTGTCTGGTTAATTCCGATAACGAACGAGACTCTAGCCTGCTAACTAGTCGCGTGACATCCTTCGTGCTGTCAGCGATTACTTTTCTTCTTAGAGGGACAGGCGGCTTCTAGCCGCACGAGATTGAGCAATAACAGGTCTGTGATGCCCTTAGATGTTCTGGGCCGCACGCGCGCTACACTGAAGGAATCAGCGTGTCTTCCTAGGCCGAAAGGTCGGGGTAACCCGCTGAACCTCCTTCGTGCTAGGGATTGGGGCTTGCAATTGTTCCCCATGAACGAGGAATTCCCAGTAAGCGCGAGTCATAAGCTCGCGTTGATTACGTCCCTGCCCTTTGTACACACCGCCCGTCGCTACTACCGATTGAATGATTTAGTGAGGTCTTCGGACTGGTACGCGGCATTGACTCTGTCGTTGCCGATGCTACCGGAAAGATGACCAAACTTGATCATTTAGAGGAAGTAAAAGTCGTAACAAGGTTTCCGTAGGTGAACCTGCGGAAGGATCATTACCGACTAGACTGCATGTCTTTCGATGTGCGTGTCGTGTCGCGCAACACGCTACCTGTACGGCTCGCAGTAGCCGTGCGCCGCGTGCGGAACCACGCGTGCCTCTCAAAACTAGCGGCAATGTTGTGTGGTACGAGCGCTGAAGCGCTGGAGCGGCTGGCGTGCGGCACCTGGCGCCTGGCGCCGGTTTTGAATGACTTTCGCCCGAGTGCCTGTCCGCTCCGGTGTGGAGCCGTACGACGCCCGTCGGCCGTGAGGCCGTTGGACACAGAACGCTGGAACAGGGGCCGCCACACGCCTCACTCCCGCCTATGCGACCGTCTCGAAAGAGGCGGCGGAAACTGAGAAAAGATCACCCAGGACGGTGGATCACTCGGCTCGTGGGTCGATGAAGAACGCAGCAAATTGCGCGTCGACATGTGAACTGCAGGACACATGAACATCGACGTTTCGAACGCACATTGCGGTCCATGGATTCCGTTCCCGGGCCACGTCTGGCTGAGGGTCGGCTACGTATACTGAAGCGCGCGGCGTTTGCCCCGCTTCGCAGACCTGGGAGTGTCGCGGCCGCCTGTGGGGCCGGCCGCGTCTCCTCAAACGTGCGATGCGCGCCCGTCGCCTGGCGGTTCGCATACCGGTACTTTCTCGGTAGCGTGCACAGCCGGCTGGCGGTGTGGCGTGCGACACCTCGTACAACGACCTCAGAGCAGGCGAGACTACCCGCTGAATTTAAGCATATTACTAAGCGGAGGAAAAGAAACTAACAAGGATTCCCCCAGTAGCGGCGAGCGAACAGGGAAGAGTCCAGCACCGAACCCCGCAGGCTGCCGCCTGTCGTGGCATGTGGTGTTTGGGAGGGTCCACTACCCCGACGCCTCGCGCCGAGCCCAAGTCCAACTTGAATGAGGCCACGGCCCGTAGCGGCCGGTGCGAGCGTCGGCGGGACCTCTCCTTCGAGTCGGGTTGCTTGAGAGTGCAG
>NW_025729216.1:917500-925000 GCF_021461385.2 Schistocerca piceifrons
CGACTAAGACAGCGATGGCGCCACAGTGCCCGCCTTTCGACGCCACCCACAAAGCCTGCAGCCTCTGTCGACCATAGCACCCATTCTCCAGTGGCTCTGCCGCACGAAGCCGTGGACCGGCAATGACTCCACCCGCACCCGTTCGTGGACCACCCCAACCGCCAAACGCGCACCTCCAGCGGATGAACGGCGGACGTTTCCCGCACTCGTAAAGTGCAATCCACCCCTATAACTTGCGTTTCATGAAGAGTTATTTCCAATATGCGACATTCCCGCTGTCCCTATACATGAGCCGCGACCTGTACCACTTACGAGCGAGAGACGCGATCGCGTTGCTCACTGTACGGCGTCCGATACCGAGCCATCAGCATGTCGGTCCCCATTCGCGTTGCACTCGCACTCGCACTCGCACTCGCAGTCGCAAAAACGTGGGGCAAATATATTACGCGGAAGAGTTATAACAGACCGAGCCCCACTGCATGGGGGGAGTCTTTGTCACTAATGTACACAGATGGAACATTTTGGACTGGAACCAGATTACCCGTACACACGGCGCTGATTAGTAATCAATGCAGAGCCATCAAATTACAGAATATATATACAACTGTCCGTATACATGCTGAAAGAGTGTGCCCACAATGGGAACCACACGTCAGCCAGACACTCTCATCACGCACCACTCTCTGCTTCTAACAGGCGCACATACAATATGTAAGCACCAGCATGGAACAACATCCAGTGCATCCTCTCCGCCACATTACACAATCCTCACTATCACAACCAGACCAGGAGGTCCATGCGGAAAATAGAATATCCCCCCCTTTCGACATCCACCATTGCGCAGATAAGGCACCAATACCCACACATGTCCTATACAACGGTGCACCCAACATCACAATAGTACCTCCTGTCACAGCCCACAAACAATGACCTGAGTCAAAGACACAGGTCTGACACAAGCATAGAATTGGAGCGCCGCCTCTAATAAGCCAAAGGTGCATCCTGACGTGACAAATATCATGTCACAAGCATTCACTTACTATAATCACTATCAACGAACGTGCCGCCCCCGCCCCCCCCCCCTACACCTTTCCTTACAACAACGTGTAACCTAACCTAACCTATGTTGTACCTTAACCTAACCTATGTTGTGCCTTAACCTAACCCATGTTGTGCCTTAACCTAACCCATGTTGTGCCTTAACCTAACCCATGTTGTGCCTTAACCTAACCCATGTTGTGCCTTAACCTAACCCATGTTGTGCCTTAACCTAACCCATGTTGTGCCTTAACCTAACCCATGTTGTGCCTTAACCTAACCCATGTTGTGCCTTAACCTAACCCATGTTGTGCCTTAACCTAACCCATGTTGTGCCTTAACCTAACCCATGTTGTGCCTTAACCTAACCCATGTTGTGCCTTAACCTAACCCATGTTGTGCCTTAACCTAACCCATGTTGTGCCTTAACCTAACCCATGTTGTGCCTTAACCTAACCCATGTTGTGCCTTAACCTAACCCATGTTGTGCCTTAACCTAACCCATGTTGTGCCTTAACCTAACCCATGTTGTACCTTAACCTAACCCATGTTGTACCTTAACCTAACCCATGTTGTACCTTAACCTAACCCATGTTGTACCTTAACCTAACCCATGTTGTACCCTAACCTAACCCATGTTGTCCCCTAACCTAACCCATGTTGTCCCCTAACCTAACCCATGTTGTCCCCTAACCTAACCCATGTTGTCCCCTAACCTAACCCATGTTGTCCCCTAACCTAACCCATGTTGTCCCCTAACCTAACCCATGTTGTCCCCTAACCTAACCCATGTTGTCCCCTAACCTAACCCATGTTGTGCCTTAACCTAACCCATGTTGTCCCCTAACCTAACCCATGTTGTCCCCTAACCTAACCCATGTTGTCCCCTAACCTAACCCACGTTGTCCGCTAACGTAACCCACGTTGTCGCCTAAACCTGCTCTGTAATTGTTATACGACTCGTTCAATTAGTGTAGTGTTGCCCACCCGCAACCCTCGCAATATAGTTCGCTACTCGCACTGCCCGCTCCCCTGTGTATCGCTTCATGTTAAACACCTTGCAAGTCTTGCTGACTTTCCACATGCTCCTGCTGTACACTGTAATGTGGATGGCAGCAGGACGTACATGCCGCCCCCCCCCACCCCTCCCCACGTCCCCACGTCCCCACCTTGCCCCCTGCCTTCGCAAGCTGGTTGGTGACAAGTTTGCATGTTCAATGCCCTTCGCATGCGACGTACGCAGGCTACGTTGTGGTGCGGCCTGTGTCAACTGTCCGCTGATGTCGTACGCGTGAACCACAATCTGTACTGCACATTCGTCCTTATGTACTGAATGATACATCGTGGCACATGTGTGACCGTACAACGACTGCGCCCAAAAACGGCGGACCATACAGTGCAAATATTGTGCACGCAGCTACGTGTCGTCTCCCTATGAGAGCTGGATTGCAGTGTGGTACGCCATAGAGACGTGTGGGAGGAACGGACGCCGTGGATGGCGATCAGCATGAGCTGTCTGTTGATGTATTCGGACCTAGTCGTCTCTCCTCACACACCGTGATGGCATGGTGCACCGCGTTCCATATCTGCGACATGCTACAGAGGCCGGTTGACAGTCGTTCGAGCAATGGACATCGCATACGTACGGGGGCCACCTTCCACGTATTGTCTAGGCGTGCACATTTTGTTGCGTGTATGTGGGCAGACGTAGTGTGGCGTGACACCTGACACAGGCATGCAATAATCGTTGAAGTTGCAAATGGCGATGGACGCCTGCGTTTTCTGGTGAAGTTACGCAAATGAAGAAATGGTAACCTGTTGTGGTGCGGTTGTTCTCGCTAGGGGTGAATCGGTGATGGCGACGATAGGTTGAGGTACTAACCGGTTGTTCCAGCGATACCCACCATGCCGACGAAACTGAACGGCATCTGGGTGTGAAGCGATACGCGGCGGTGGCTGGGTGGGACCGTCCCCGGCCGGTGAGGGGGCGCCTCCCGGCGTGCTGGCCGCGCGGTGCGTGGGCGCACGCGCTACAGCCGGCTGGTGGGGGCGGCCAGTGGCAGGCGCGCCGGCCGACGGACGCGGCAGGCGTCGCAGCTGCGCGCCGGCGCACCCTGCGCGCGGCGCCGTGCGGCCAAAGTAGGTCCTCGCGGGCCCGGTGCGAAGCGCGGTGGACATCTTCAGTGTGCTGGTCCGATTGAGGACTGTGTGCGTTGAGGATGCGCCGCCGCCCGGCGCTCGGCGCCGCGACGCCGTCTGCTGCTCGGTCGCCCCAGCGGTTCTCGCTGGTGGTTTGTATCGCAGCTGTGCGGATGTGTTGGCGCGTGCGCTGTGCTGGGAGAGTTCGCTTCGGCACCCAAGTGGGGCTTTTGTCCTTCTGTGGCGCTGGCGTTGGAGCTGCCGGTCACCGTAGGTGGCGCGTGTTGTCTCCCGCCGGCAATGCCACGACAGCACGCTCCCGGGCCTCTGTCGGCAGCGGCAAGCTCAGTTGGGAGCACGGGTGGTCGCACCGAAAGCGTCTACTCGCCTAACTCCGGGCGATTGCGCCTCTCTCGAACCCGACCAAGTACTTGGGACGGCGCTGCGCGCCGCCGGGACCTGAGAGGGTTTCGAGGTGTATTGTGCAGGGGAGCTCAGCCTCCTCCTGTTTGCAGAATGATTGAGCGGACGCTTGCGTGTTCGCGCGGGCCCCCGGGACACACTCCCGGGCGGCCGGCTGCTCAGCTCTAGTTGACGCAGCTCCCTGGTTGATCCTGCCAGTAGTCATATGCTTGTCTCAAAGATTAAGCCATGCATGTCTCAGTACAAGCCGCATTAAGGTGAAACCGCGAATGGCTCATTAAATCAGTTATGGTTCCTTAGATCGTACCCACGTTACTTGGATAACTGTGGTAATTCTAGAGCTAATACATGCAAACAGAGTCCCGACCAGAGATGGAAGGGACGCTTTTATTAGATCAAAACCAATCGGTCGGCTCGTCCGGTCCGTTTGCCTTGGTGACTCTGAATAACTTTGGGCTGATCGCACGGTCCTCGTACCGGCGACGCATCTTTCAAATGTCTGCCTTATCAACTGTCGATGGTAGGTTCTGCGCCTACCATGGTTGTAACGGGTAACGGGGAATCAGGGTTCGATTCCGGAGAGGGAGCCTGAGAAACGGCTACCACATCCAAGGAAGGCAGCAGGCGCGCAAATTACCCACTCCCGGCACGGGGAGGTAGTGACGAAAAATAACGATACGGGACTCATCCGAGGCCCCGTAATCGGAATGAGTACACTTTAAATCCTTTAACGAGTATCTATTGGAGGGCAAGTCTGGTGCCAGCAGCCGCGGTAATTCCAGCTCCAATAGCGTATATTAAAGTTGTTGCGGTTAAAAAGCTCGTAGTTGGATTTGTGTCCCACGCTGTTGGTTCACCGCCCGTCGGTGTTTAACTGGCATGTATCGTGGGACGTCCTGCCGGTGGGGCGAGCTGAAGGCGTGCGACCGCCCCGTGCGTGCTCGTGCGTCCCGAGGCGGACCCCGTTGAAATCCTACCAGGGTGCTCTTTATTGAGTGTCTCGGTGGGCCGGCACGTTTACTTTGAACAAATTAGAGTGCTTAAAGCAGGCAAGCCCGCCTGAATACTGTGTGCATGGAATAATGGAATAGGACCTCGGTTCTATTTTGTTGGTTTTCGGAACCCGAGGTAATGATTAATAGGGACAGGCGGGGGCATTCGTATTGCGACGTTAGAGGTGAAATTCTTGGATCGTCGCAAGACGAACAGAAGCGAAAGCATTTGCCAAGTATGTTTTCATTAATCAAGAACGAAAGTTAGAGGTTCGAAGGCGATCAGATACCGCCCTAGTTCTAACCATAAACGATGCCAGCCAGCGATCCGCCGCAGTTCCTCCGATGACTCGGCGGGCAGCCTCCGGGAAACCAAAGCTTTTGGGTTCCGGGGGAAGTATGGTTGCAAAGCTGAAACTTAAAGGAATTGACGGAAGGGCACCACCAGGAGTGGAGCCTGCGGCTTAATTTGACTCAACACGGGAAACCTCACCAGGCCCGGACACCGGAAGGATTGACAGATTGATAGCTCTTTCTTGATTCGGTGGGTGGTGTTGCATGGCCGTTCTTAGTTGGTGGAGCGATTTGTCTGGTTAATTCCGATAACGAACGAGACTCTAGCCTGCTAACTAGTCGCGTGACATCCTTCGTGCTGTCAGCGATTACTTTTCTTCTTAGAGGGACAGGCGGCTTCTAGCCGCACGAGATTGAGCAATAACAGGTCTGTGATGCCCTTAGATGTTCTGGGCCGCACGCGCGCTACACTGAAGGAATCAGCGTGTCTTCCTAGGCCGAAAGGTCGGGGTAACCCGCTGAACCTCCTTCGTGCTAGGGATTGGGGCTTGCAATTGTTCCCCATGAACGAGGAATTCCCAGTAAGCGCGAGTCATAAGCTCGCGTTGATTACGTCCCTGCCCTTTGTACACACCGCCCGTCGCTACTACCGATTGAATGATTTAGTGAGGTCTTCGGACTGGTACGCGGCATTGACTCTGTCGTTGCCGATGCTACCGGAAAGATGACCAAACTTGATCATTTAGAGGAAGTAAAAGTCGTAACAAGGTTTCCGTAGGTGAACCTGCGGAAGGATCATTACCGACTAGACTGCATGTCTTTCGATGTGCGTGTCGTGTCGCGCAACACGCTACCTGTACGGCTCGCAGTAGCCGTGCGCCGCGTGCGGAACCACGCGTGCCTCTCAAAACTAGCGGCAATGTTGTGTGGTACGAGCGCTGAAGCGCTGGAGCGGCTGGCTTGCGGCACCTGGCGCCTGGCGCCGGTTTTGAATGACTTTCGCCCGAGTGCCTGTCCGCTCCGGTGTGGAGCCGTACGACGCCCGTCGGCCGTGAGGCCGTTGGACACAGAACGCTGGAACAGGGGCCGCCACACGCCTCACTCCCGCCTATGCGACCGTCTCGAAAGAGGCGGCGGAAACTGAGAAAAGATCACCCAGGACGGTGGATCACTCGGCTCGTGGGTCGATGAAGAACGCAGCAAATTGCGCGTCGACATGTGAACTGCAGGACACATGAACATCGACGTTTCGAACGCACATTGCGGTCCATGGATTCCGTTCCCGGGCCACGTCTGGCTGAGGGTCGGCTACGTATACTGAAGCGCGCGGCGTTTGCCCCGCTTCGCAGACCTGGGAGTGTCGCGGCCGCCTGTGGGGCCGGCCGCGTCTCCTCAAACGTGCGATGCGCGCCCGTCGCCTGGCGGTTCGCATACCGGTACTTTCTCGGTAGCGTGCACAGCCGGCTGGCGGTGTGGCGTGCGACACCTCGTACAACGACCTCAGAGCAGGCGAGACTACCCGCTGAATTTAAGCATATTACTAAGCGGAGGAAAAGAAACTAACAAGGATTCCCCCAGTAGCGGCGAGCGAACAGGGAAGAGTCCAGCACCGAACCCCGCAGGCTGCCGCCTGTCGTGGCATGTGGTGTTTGGGAGGGTCCACTACCCCGACGCCTCGCGCCGAGCCCAAGTCCAACTTGAATGAGGCCACGGCCCGTAGAGGGTGCCAGGCCCGTAGCGGCCGGTGCGAGCGTCGGCGGGACCTCTCCTTCGAGTCGGGTTGCTTGAGAGTGCAGCTCCAAGTGGGTGGTAAACTCCATCTGAGACTAAATATGACCACGAGACCGATAGCGAACAAGTACCGTGAGGGAAAGTTGAAAAGAACTTTGAAGAGAGAGTTCAAAAGTACGTGAAACCGTTCTGGGGTAAACGTGAGAAGTCCGAAAGGTCGAACGGGTGAGATTCACGCCCATCCGGCCACTGGCCTCCGCCCTCGGCAGATGGGGCCGGCCGCCCGCGCGGAGCAATCCGCGGCGGGGTCGTGTCCGGTTGCCTTTCCACTCGCCGCGGGGTGGGGCCGTTCCGGTGTGCGGTGGGCCGCACTTCTCCCCTAGTAGGACGTCGCGACCCGCTGGGTGCCGGCCTACGGCCCGGGTGCGCAGCCTGTCCTTCCGCGGGCCTCGGTTCGCGTCTGTTGGGCAGAGCCCCGGTGTCCTGGCTGGCTGCCCGGCGGTATATCTGGAGGAGTCGATTCGCCCCTTTGGGCGCTCGGGCTCCCGGCAAGCGCGCGCGGTTCTTCCCGGATGACGGACCTACCTGGCCCGGCCCCGGACCCGCGCCGCTGTTGGCTCGGGATGCTCTCGGGCGGAATAATCGCTCCCGTCAGCGGCGCTTCAGCTTTGGACAATTTCACGACCCGTCTTGAAACACGGACCAAGGAGTCTAACATGTGCGCGAGTCATTGGGCTGTACGAAACCTAAAGGCGTAATGAAAGTGAAGGTCTCGCCTTGCGCGGGCCGAGGGAGGATGGGGCTTCCCCGCCCTTCACGGGGCGGCGGCCTCCGCACTCCCGGGGCGTCTCGTCCTCATTGCGAGGTGAGGCGCACCTAGAGC
>NW_025729216.1:930000-945000 GCF_021461385.2 Schistocerca piceifrons
CACATACAATATGTAAGCACCAGCATGGAACAACATCCAGTGCATCCTCTCCGCCACATTACACAATCCACACTATCACAACCAGACCAGGAGGTCCATGCGGAAAATAGAATATCCCCCCCTTTCGACATCCACCATTGCGCAGATAAGGCACCAATACCCACACATGTCCTATACAACGGTGCACCCAACATCACAATAGTACCTCCTGTCACAGCCCACAAACAATGACCTGAGTCAAAGACACAGGTCTGACACAAGCATAGAATTGGAGCGCCGCCTCTAATAAGCCAAAGGTGCATCCTGACGTGACAAATCTCATCATGTCACAAGCATTCACTTACTATAATCACTATCAACGAACGTGCCGCCCCCGCCCCCCCCCCTACACCTTTCCTTACAACAACGTGTAACCTAACCTAACCTATGTTGTACCTTAACCTAACCCATGTTGTGCCTTAACCTAACCCATGTTGTGCCTTAACCTAACCCATGTTGTGCCTTAACCTAACCCATGTTGTGCCTTAACCTAACCCATGTTGTGCCTTAACCTAACCCATGTTGTGCCTTAACCTAACCCATGTTGTGCCTTAACCTAACCCATGTTGTGCCTTAACCTAACCCATGTTGTGCCTTAACCTAACCCATGTTGTGCCTTAACCTAACCCATGTTGTGCCTTAACCTAACCCATGTTGTACCTTAACCTAACCCATGTTGTACCTTAACCTAACCCATGTTGTACCTTAACCTAACCCATGTTGTACCTTAAACTAACCCATGTTGTACCTTAACCTAACCCATGTTGTACCCTAACCTAACCCATGTTGTCCCCTAACCTAACCCATGTTGTCCCCTAACCTAACCCATGTTGTCCCCTAACCTAACCCATGTTGTCCCCTAACCTAACCCATGTTGTCCCCTAACCTAACCCATGTTGTCCCCTAACCTAACCCATGTTGTCCCCTAACCTAACCCATGTTGTCCCCTAACCTAACCCATGTTGTCCCCTAACCTAACCCATGTTGTGCCTTAACCTAACCCATGTTGTGCCTTAACCTAACCCATGTTGTCCCCTAACCTAACCCATGTTGTCCCCTAACCTAACCCATGTTGTCCCCTAACCTAACCCACGTTGTCCGCTAACGTAACCCACGTTGTCGCCTAAACCTGCTCTGTAATTGTTATACGACTCGTTCAATTAGTGTAGTGTTGCCCACCCGCAACCCTCGCAATATAGTTCGCTACTCGCACTGCCCGCTCCCCTGTGTATCGCTTCATGTTAAACACCATGCAAGCCTTGCTGACTTTCCACATGCTCCTGCTGTACACTGTAATGTGGATGGCAGCAGGACGTACATGCTGCCCCCCCCCACCCCTCCCCACGTCCCCACGTCCCCACCTTGCCCCCTGCCTTCGCAAGCTGGTTGGTGACAAGTTTGCATGTTCAATGCCCTTCGCATGCGACGTACGCAGGCTACGTTGTGGTGCGGCCTGTGTCAACTGTCCGCTGATGTCGTACGCGTGAACCACAATCTGTACTGCACATTCGTCCTTATGTACTGAATGATACATCGTGGCACATGTGTGACCGTACAACGACTGCGCCCAAAAACGGCGGACCATACAGTGCAAATATTGTGCACGCAGCTACGTGTCGTCTCCCTATGAGAGCTGGATTGCAGTGTGGTACGCCATAGAGACGTGTGGGAGGAACGGACGCCGTGGATGGCGATCAGCATGAGCTGTCTGTTGATGTATTCGGACCTAGTCGTCTCTCCTCACACACCGTGATGGCATGGTGCACCGCGTTCCATATCTGCGACATGCTACAGAGGCCGGTTGACAGTCGTTCGAGCAATGGACATCGCATACGTACGGGGGCCACCTTCCACGTATTGTCTAGGCGTGCACATTTTGTTGCGTGTATGTGGGCAGACGTAGTGTGGCGTGACACCTGACACAGGCATGCAATAATCGTTGAAGTTGCAAATGGCGATGGACGCCTGCGTTTTCTGGTGAAGTTACGCAAATGAAGAAATGGTAACCTGTTGTGGTGCGGTTGTTCTCGCTAGGGGTGAATCGGTGATGGCGACGATAGGTTGAGGTACTAACCGGTTGTTCCAGCGATACCCACCATGCCGACGAAACTGAACGGCATCTGGGTGTGAAGCGATACGCGGCGGTGGCTGGGTGGGACCGTCCCCGGCCGGTGAGGGGGCGCCTCCCGGCGTGCTGGCCGCGCGGTGCGTGGGCGCACGCGCTACAGCCGGCTGGTGGGGGCGGCCAGTGGCAGGCGCGCCGGCCGACGGACGCGGCAGGCGTCGCAGCTGCGCGCCGGCGCACCCTGCGCGCGGCGCCGTGCGGCCAAAGTAGGTCCTCGCGGGCCCGGTGCGAAGCGCGGTGGACATCTTCAGTGTGCTGGTCCGATTGAGGACTGTGTGCGTTGAGGATGCGCCGCCGCCCGGCGCTCGGCGCCGCGACGCCGTCTGCTGCTCGGTCGCCCCAGCGGTTCTCGCTGGTGGTTTGTATCGCAGCTGTGCGGATGTGTTGGCGCGTGCGCTGTGCTGGGAGAGTTCGCTTCGGCACCCAAGTGGGGCTTTTGTCCTTCTGTGGCGCTGGCGTTGGAGCTGCCGGTCACCGTAGGTGGCGCGTGTTGTCTCCCGCCGGCAATGCCACGACAGCACGCTCCCGGGCCTCTGTCGGCAGCGGCAAGCTCAGTTGGGAGCACGGGTGGTCGCACCGAAAGCGTCTACTCGCCTAACTCCGGGCGATTGCGCCTCTCTCGAACCCGACCAAGTACTTGGGACGGCGCTGCGCGCCGCCGGGACCTGAGAGGGTTTCGAGGTGTATTGTGCAGGGGAGCTCAGCCTCCTCCTGTTTGCAGAATGATTGAGCGGACGCTTGCGTGTTCGCGCGGGCCCCCGGGACACACTCCCGGGCGGCCGGCTGCTCAGCTCTAGTTGACGCAGCTCCCTGGTTGATCCTGCCAGTAGTCATATGCTTGTCTCAAAGATTAAGCCATGCATGTCTCAGTACAAGCCGCATTAAGGTGAAACCGCGAATGGCTCTTTAAATCAGTTATGGTTCCTTAGATCGTACCCACGTTACTTGGATAACTGTGGTAATTCTAGAGCTAATACATGCAAACAGAGTCCCGAGTCTGGCGTGAGGTCAGTCGCTTGACGGCGCGTTTCGGCGCGGGCCCGCCCGTTGCCGGCGCGCCGTAAGGCACGGAGGCTCGCACTGGGGCGTATCGCTTTCCAGTCGGGCGTGCCGCGGCAGTCCTCACTCGGGGAAGTGAAGCGTCTCTTACAGCCTCTCCTTCCCAAGTAGCTCTTTCCGCCTTCCCGTGGTGCCAGACGTCAAGCTCGGCATTCTGCCTTGCGTCAAAAGGGAGAGCTGCGACCCAACCCGATGCGAAAGCGAAGGGTGCGTGGCACAGGGGGAGCTGTGTCGAGGGACCGAACACCAGTCCCTTTCTGTTCGCAGGGCACAGACCAGCAGGTGCTCTGCATGCCGGCGACCTCGTTTGTCGGCGTGGGATCACGGCGCGAGTCGGCAAGGGTGCTTCGCCGCGCCCCTGGGTAACCGGGGCGTGTTCTGCCAAACCCAGGTGGTGGTGACATCGCCTGGGCCAGGTTAGATGGGCCCAGACCGCCGAACGACTGGGGGACCGACCCACCACCTGAGTAGGAGTGGGTCCTTGGCCTTCAGGTGGAAACTCGGGCTAATAGGCGGCGAAGGGCGAGGGGTGCATCCGCCTCTCCGGAGTGCGGGGTGCACTTGCCGAGGAGCGTCGTGTGAAATCGTCGACGACGGGGCCTTCGACGAGGACCAGTGCGCTGGCAACGGCGTGCTGAACCTGGCAGCTCTGAAGTGCCCTTGACCTAGGGGCGAGGTCGGTGGGCGAGCTGCAAGAGTCCCCCCCCCATGCCAGAGGAGCCGGTCCGGGGCAAGAGACGGGCTCCCACTTCTTTTGTTATCACTCGTACACAATGGCCACACCAGAAACGAGTGATATTCGTGCGCCTTCGAGAGTGTCTGTTGTGTCTGATCCCTCTCAACAGGACGAGCTGGGACAGACTGAGGAGGATTATACAGTTATGAGGAGACATTCCAAAATTACGTTGCTCCTGGAGCAAAGTATCAAAAATGGAAAGATAAGCCAGGCAGCAATATTGCAAATAAAGAATGAACTGGCTGCATGGGCAATTGCTCATGCCAAATTAGAAGGAAGAGTGGAGGAATTGGAGAAAGAAAACACCAGGCTAAGACAACAGCAACAACAACCAAGCAAAACCTGGGCGGCGGTGGCTGCACAACCCCCCACCAGACAAAATAACACAAAAGAAGCTATTGACAGGGCAACTAAGAAACAGGAGACAGCGGTCTTCCTTAGGACCTTGCCTGGGAAAGACACGAGTGTCAAAAGGATTCAGGAACTCCTGACTACCACAATTGACCCTGTCAAAGATAAGATTAAGATAAAACGTGTCAAACCCAGTCGCAACTCAGTGATAGTAGAAGTTGCGTCTGAAGAAGACAAAACTAAACTACTTGAAAATCCAAAATTAAACGCAGTTGTTAAATGCGAACCCCCCAAGAAAAGGAACCCCTTGATAATATTATATGATGTCCCTACCATAATGACAAATGAGGAACTGTCTGAAGCAATAAGGAAGCAAAATTTCGAGAATATTGATGAAAATGAATTTAAAAGCAATTTCAAACTAAGATTTAAAACGGGACCTCGGGACCGGGATGTCGTGCATCACGTTGCCGAGGTCTCTGCAACAATGTGGAGGAAAATAACATCACTGGGCAGACTATACGTGGGTTTCCACGCAATTAATACTAGAGACTACATTGTGGTACCTCGTTGCCATAACTGTGGCGACTTGGACCACATACTGAGGCACTGCACCAGGGGGTCGGCCTGCTCCAAATGCGGTGACAATGGACATACCAGGAAAGATTGTAAGGCCACAGGTGTTTGCATCCCCTGTAAGAATCGCGGCAAGAAGTCTTGTGGAGCCACAGGACGGAACTGCCCTACCTACAGGATGCTTGAACAAAGATTAATATCACGAATAGATTATGGCTGAAAACGGCATACCATGCAGGATGCCAAAGCATAAATCCCCGAGCAAAAGGAGGAGGGATGCAATGAGAGCGAGTAGGTTCAGGAGCTTCCTGAAGTCGCTCATCAACCCAGACATTCAAGTAGTTGACAAATCTATACAGACAGAGTCCCCCACCAGGGACATTGGTATTCAAACTGAGCTCCCCTCAGAGATCAGAGCACCCTCCTCCCAATGCCGGGGGACGCTGCCGATTAAAAATCTACAACGGCAAGAGCATCCTGTGGTAGTGGCGGATAAAATCACAAAACCTATACAAGATAACATTATAACAAGCTCCACCGCCAACTCTGACGCCAAAGATAGTCCGGTGGTCAGGTTGCCACCCGTAGACCCAGTGAGAGTGTACCCAAATCTAGAGTACACAATGCAATTAGCAAGACTGGAGCAGCCGGCTACCCTGACCACTGCCTTACGTCATGTGGTCCGGGTGGGACATGAGTACGGACGAAGGGTAACCTTCTCGGTGATGGAGGCTGTGGATAGGATACAATTAAAGTCGGTGAACCTCCCCACTGACTTCGGAGCACTGCGGGACTTACTGAAAAAAGTATTTGAAAGACGAGGTGAGAAATTCGACCTGGACGACATCTACAATCAATCAGTAATAGCAAACGGCCGACTGGCGTATGACTGGAACAAAACCTGGCCGCATGACCATATACATACTTATTTTCCGTGACGACTAGAATAAAAATTGGACAACTCAACACACATAACAGTCGACTCGTAATGCAGGAGCTCCGAAAGGAAGTGGTGGAAAAGAGACTGGATGTACTCTGTCTACAGGAGCCGTACTCTCTGGCTGGAAAAATTGCGTTCACTGCCGCAACATGGCAAACTATCAGCAGTGGGGATTCCCCCAGAGCGGCTATTCTAATAACAAACACGGCACTGCGTGCAACCCCCTTGACACAGTTTTCCAATAGTCACTGCAACGTCGTGGAGATACAATCTCCTGCCGGAATCGTTATCATCATTAATATGTACTTCCAGTACGGGGAGAGAATTGAACAATATATAGACCATCTAGTGAGTGTAGCCACGGCGTTGCGGGGACGCAAAATCATCATAACTGCTGACATAAATGCTAAATCCCCCCTGTGGTACAGTGGCACTAGGGACGAAAATGGAGCCAAAGCTGAAGACATGATAATGGCTCTCCAACTAGTGGTGGCAAACAGACCAGGAAATCCCCCCACCTATGTGGCTGGAGGAGGACAGGGTACCAACATTGACGTGACACTGGTCACGCCAAACACAGTGAACATTCTCCGGGAGTGGAAAGTGGAAGATAATGCCACCACTAGTGATCATAATCTGATTACCTTCATGATTGGTGACAGAGAGTGCCGCTGGGCCATGGGGTGGGAGGTGCAAAGGAACTTTAGGAAAGCAGATTGGGAACGTCTAGCCAGAGAGTGCGACATCCCTCCATTACCGGAAGGAGACGAAGGACAAGACATGAACGTGGACGACAGAGCAGAAGGACTGGTGCGCGCAATAACAAGAGCGATTGAGGTAGCCGTACCAACCAGGAGGAGGGCCGTGGCGGCCACACCGGCACCATGGTCAGCCGAACTGCAGGAGCTACGCCAGTCAGTCAGGAGACTGAGGAAGCACTACCAGCGCAGTGTCGTCTGGTGGGAGAAGCAAAGATGGTTGCAATTATACCGGGAGGCAAAAGAGAACTTTCAAAAGGAACTACAAAAGACAAGAACAACTAGCTGGGAAAATTTCGTAACCAGTCAACTGGCCCTCGATCCTTGGGGCGTACCATATAGACTGGTAAGGGAAAAGATTCGTTCCCCAACAATGATTTCTACGCTCAGGCACGGGGGCGGGATGACGGAATCTTGGCAGGAAACTGCCGAGGTCCTCCTCCAGTCGCTGTTGCCTGACGATGATAGAAATGAGGACACCGAAGAGCAACGTCAATTACGTGAAGAAGACCTTCATAGGTATGAAAACGACGTGGCGGTCCTCCCCTTCTCTGAAGAGGAAGTTGCTGCCCTTATTAAGTCCCTAAAAAAGGGAAAAGCCCCCGGGCCGGACGGCATTGTGGCGGAGGTAGTGCAGTTTTTAGCCCCACAGTTAGTTGCGCCACTCACACACACTTTCAATGCATGCCTTAGGCAAGGCAAATTCCCTAAAATATGGAAAACTGCGAATGTGGTGATCATTAAAAAGGGCCCCGAGAAGGACCCTGCAGAGGCCAAATCCTACAGGCCCATTTGCCTGCTGGACGGCTTCGGCAAATTACTTGAAAAGTTACTAGCAGACAGACTGACTGCTCACCGCATGCTGCACGGGGTGAGCGACAGGCAATTCGGTTTCAGGCCGGGCCGATCGGCATCTGATGCAATCGCCCTAGCGGCCGAGGTCTGTGGCTCAGCCCCGTGTAAGTATGTGGTTGGCATCATGGTGGATATCAGTGGCGCCTTTGACAACCTGTGGTGGCCTTCGCTCTTCTCCTGCTTACGGGAGAAGGAGTGTCCAGGGCTGCTATATGGGTGTCTGAGGAGCTATTGTGAAGACCGGGAGGTATGGCTATCATCCCCTAGCGGGAAAGTCCGGAAAACTATCACTAAAGGTTGCCCTCAGGGCTCTGTGCTGGGTCCCCTATTTTGGGACATCCACATGGAGCCTCTTCTGGAAAGTTTACAACAGAGTGATGATGTGCTAGAGGTGATAGCTTACGCCGACGACCTCCTCCTGCTGGTAGGCGGCCGAAGTCGCGAGGACATAGAACCAAAAATACAGAGAGCAATAGACATACTGCAACTATGGTGCCACAGGACCAAAATGACTATTTCACCGACCAAGTCGACTTACTTGCTACTCAAAGGACAATTGATAAGGAACCCTACCGTGAGAATTGACGGCATACCCGTTCTTAGGAGACGAGAGACACGATACTTAGGAATCATCATCGATGAAAGGTGGAATTTCGCAAAGCACATAGAAACCGTGACCCAGAAAGCACTACAATCACTAAATAATCTGATCACCATAGGACACAAGAGATTTCACCTTCCGCCTCAATTAATTAAACTCTATCACAACAGTATACTCACGTCAATAATGGGTTACGGTTCAGGAGTTTGGGCTCACAGGCTCACGAGGGTGATGCCTGCTATGACGGTGAGGAGGGTACAAAGAAATATGATATTAAGGTCTGTGGGAGCTTACAGAACATCCCCAGGAGGAGCCCTGTTAATCATAATGGGACTCTGTCCCCTAGATATAAAGATTAGGGAACAGGCAGCTTGGTACTGGGTTAAAAAGGGGGTTATTACCAAGGTAGAAGAAATTATAGGAGCACCAGTTAGGGACAAAGGTGAGATTAGGGAAAGGGGGGTAAGCCTGTGGCAGGAAATATGGGAATTGGACGAAACTGGTAGAAGAACCTTTCAGTTCCTACCAGACATAAGGGAAAGATTGAAAATGAAGTACTTCAAGCCAACTCGGGGATTGTTCCACTTTCTCACCGGTCATGGCCCCTATCCGACATATCTTTGTCGGTTTGGGAGAAAGGCTACGCCTGCGTGTGACTGTGGCGCACTGGAGGGTACTCCTGACCATGTGGTTTATGAGTGCCCCCTTTTCGATGATGTAGCCGGGACACTGAGACAACAATTACCTAGCACAAACACCTATGACCTTTTAAGACAGGAGGAAACATTTCACAGACTAAATACATTAGTAAACGAGGTATCACACAAAGTTCTGACAACTTTCTTGAGAGAACTTCATTAAGTAGACAACACTGAATGCGACCACCGCCCCAATCCCATACCGCCGGTTCGTGGACAGGTCGACTTATAGTTGGAATCCGCCACGACCAGGACCAGGGGGACTGGGGCAACTCCCGATCAAGACACGCACCGATTTTGACATAGATTAGAAAATAGACGTAGTTAATTAGAATAGGATAGTAAGATAGGAACCTGCAGCGATAATTTAACCCTTGCCCGCCCTGTGCCAGGGGCTCGCTCATAGGGATTAGCTCTATGAGCAGGGCATCAAGTAGGTTTATATCATTAACTGGCACAATGTAACGCTGCAGGCAGTTAGTAGTAACTAGTAGTAGTAATTAGAGTTATGCTAGATAGTAAACTAAGAAGTAGTCTGCCTAGTTGAAATCGTTGTTGAACTGTCTGTAGTTAAGTCAAGGAAAATGTATAGCTGCTAGTGTTAGGTTAGGAATGTAGGACCCACTAATCATTAAGGTGGTGGGTCATTATTGTATAACTATTATGAAAGGAAATAAAGATTTTTTTTTTTTTTTTTTTTTTTTTTTTTAAAAAAAAAAAAAAAAAAAAAAAAAAAAACAGAGTCCCGACCAGAGATGGAAGGGACGCTTTTATTAGATCAAAACCAATCGGTCGGCTCGTCCGGTCCGTTTGCCTTGGTGACTCTGAATAACTTTGGGCTGATCGCACGGTCCTCGTACCGGCGACGCATCTTTCAAATGTCTGCCTTATCAACTGTCGATGGTAGGTTCTGCGCCTACCATGGTTGTAACGGGTAACGGGGAATCAGGGTTCGATTCCGGAGAGGGAGCCTGAGAAACGGCTACCACATCCAAGGAAGGCAGCAGGCGCGCAAATTACCCACTCCCGGCACGGGGAGGTAGTGACGAAAAATAACGATACGGGACTCATCCGAGGCCCCGTAATCGGAATGAGTACACTTTAAATCCTTTAACGAGTATCTATTGGAGGGCAAGTCTGGTGCCAGCAGCCGCGGTAATTCCAGCTCCAATAGCGTATATTAAAGTTGTTGCGGTTAAAAAGCTCGTAGTTGGATTTGTGTCCCACGCTGTTGGTTCACCGCCCGTCGGTGTTTAACTGGCATGTATCGTGGGACGTCCTGCCGGTGGGGCGAGCTGAAGGCGTGCGACCGCCCCGTGCGTGCTCGTGCGTCCCGAGGCGGACCCCGTTGAAATCCTACCAGGGTGCTCTTTATTGAGTGTCTCGGTGGGCCGGCACGTTTACTTTGAACAAATTAGAGTGCTTAAAGCAGGCAAGCCCGCCTGAATACTGTGTGCATGGAATAATGGAATAGGACCTCGGTTCTATTTTGTTGGTTTTCGGAACCCGAGGTAATGATTAATAGGGACAGGCGGGGGCATTCGTATTGCGACGTTAGAGGTGAAATTCTTGGATCGTCGCAAGACGAACAGAAGCGAAAGCATTTGCCAAGTATGTTTTCATTAATCAAGAACGAAAGTTAGAGGTTCGAAGGCGATCAGATACCGCCCTAGTTCTAACCATAAACGATGCCAGCCAGCGATCCGCCGCAGTTCCTCCGATGACTCGGCGGGCAGCCTCCGGGAAACCAAAGCTTTTGGGTTCCGGGGGAAGTATGGTTGCAAAGCTGAAACTTAAAGGAATTGACGGAAGGGCACCACCAGGAGTGGAGCCTGCGGCTTAATTTGACTCAACACGGGAAACCTCACCAGGCCCGGACACCGGAAGGATTGACAGATTGATAGCTCTTTCTTGATTCGGTGGGTGGTGGTGCATGGCCGTTCTTAGTTGGTGGAGCGATTTGTCTGGTTAATTCCGATAACGAACGAGACTCTAGCCTGCTAACTAGTCGCGTGACATCCTTCGTGCTGTCAGCGATTACTTTTCTTCTTAGAGGGACAGGCGGCTTCTAGCCGCACGAGATTGAGCAATAACAGGTCTGTGATGCCCTTAGATGTTCTGGGCCGCACGCGCGCTACACTGAAGGAATCAGCGTGTCTTCCTAGGCCGAAAGGTCGGGGTAACCCGCTGAACCTCCTTCGTGCTAGGGATTGGGGCTTGCAATTGTTCCCCATGAACGAGGAATTCCCAGTAAGCGCGAGTCATAAGCTCGCGTTGATTACGTCCCTGCCCTTTGTACACACCGCCCGTCGCTACTACCGATTGAATGATTTAGTGAGGTCTTCGGACTGGTACGCGGCATTGACTCTGTCGTTGCCGATGCTACCGGAAAGATGACCAAACTTGATCATTTAGAGGAAGTAAAAGTCGTAACAAGGTTTCCGTAGGTGAACCTGCGGAAGGATCATTACCGACTAGACTGCATGTCTTTCGATGTGCGTGTCGTGTCGCGCAACACGCTACCTGTACGGCTCGCAGTAGCCGTGCGCCGCGTGCGGAACCACGCGTGCCTCTCAAAACTAGCGGCAATGTTGTGTGGTACGAGCGCTGAAGCGCTGGAGCGGCTGGCGTGCGGCACCTGGCGCCTGGCGCCGGTTTTGAATGACTTTCGCCCGAGTGCCTGTCCGCTTCGGTGTGGAGCCGTACGACGCCCGTCGGCCGTGAGGCCGTTGGACACAGAACGCTGGAACAGGGGCCGCCACACGCCTCACTCCCGCCTATGCGACCGTCTCGAAAGAGGCGGCGGAAACTGAGAAAAGATCACCCAGGACGGTGGATCACTCGGCTCGTGGGTCGATGAAGAACGCAGCAAATTGCGCGTCGACATGTGAACTGCAGGACACATGAACATCGACGTTTCGAACGCACATTGCGGTCCATGGATTCCGTTCCCGGGCCACGTCTGGCTGAGGGTCGGCTACGTATACTGAAGCGCGCGGCGTTTGCCCCGCTTCGCAGACCTGGGAGTGTCGCGGCCGCCTGTGGGGCCGGCCGCGTCTCCTCAAACGTGCGATGCGCGCCCGTCGCCTGGCGGTTCGCATACCGGTACTTTCTCGGTAGCGTGCACAGCCGGCTGGCGGTGTGGCGTGCGACACCTCGTACAACGACCTCAGAGCAGGCGAGACTACCCGCTGAATTTAAGCATATTACTAAGCGGAGGAAAAGAAACTAACAAGGATTCCCCCAGTAGCGGCGAGCGAACAGGGAAGAGTCCAGCACCGAACCCCGCAGGCTGCCGCCTGTCGTGGCATGTGGTGTTTGGGAGGGTCCACTACCCCGACGCCTCGCGCCGAGCCCAAGTCCAACTTGAATGAGGCCACGGCCCGTAGAGGGTGCCAGGCCCGTAGCGGCCGGTGCGAGCGTCGGCGGGACCTCTCCTTCGAGTCGGGTTGCTTGAGAGTGCAGCTCCAAGTGGGTGGTAAACTCCATCTGAGACTAAATATGACCACGAGACCGATAGCGAACAAGTACCGTGAGGGAAAGTTGAAAAGAAGTTTGAAGAGAGAGTTCAAAAGTACGTGAAACCGTTCTGGGGTAAACGTGAGAAGTCCGAAAGGTCGAACGGGTGAGATTCACGCCCATCCGGCCACTGGCCTCCGCCCTCGGCAGATGGGGCCGGCCGCCCGCGCGGAGCAATCCGCGGCGGGGTCGTGTCCGGTTGCCTTTCCACTCGCCGCGGGGTGGGGCCGTTCCGGTGTGCGGTGGGCCGCACTTCTCCCCTAGTAGGACGTCGCGACCCGCTGGGTGCCGGCCTACGGCCCGGGTGCGCAGCCTGTCCTTCCGCGGGCCTCGGTTCGCGTCTGTTGGGCAGAGCCCCGGTGTCCTGGCTGGCTGCCCGGCGGTATATCTGGAGGAGTCGATTCGCCCCTTTGGGCGCTCGGGCTCCCGGCAAGCGCGCGCGGTTCTTCCCGGATGACGGACCTACCTGGCCCGGCCCCGGACCCGCGCCGCTGTTGGCTCGGGATGCTCTCGGGCGGAATAATCGCTCCCGTCAGCGGCGCTTCAGCTTTGGACAATTTCACGACCCGTCTTGAAACACGGACCAAGGAGTCTAACATGTGCGCGAGTCATTGGGCTGTACGAAACCTAAAGGCGTAATGAAAGTGAAGGTCTCGCCTTGCGCGGGCCGAGGGAGGATGGGGCTTCCCCGCCCTTCACGGGGCGGCGGCCTCCGCACTCCCGGGGCGTCTCGTCCTCATTGCGAGGTGAGGCGCACCTAGAGCGTACACGTTGGGACCCGAAAGATGGTGAACTATGCCTGGCCAGGACGAAGTCAGGGGAAACCCTGATGGAGGTCCGTAGCGATTCTGACGTGCAAATCGATCGTCGGAGCTGGGTATAGGGGCGAAAGACTAATCGAACCATCTAGTAGCTGGTTCCCTCCGAAGTTTCCCTCAGGATAGCTGGTGCTCGTACGAGTCTCATCCGGTAAAGCGAATGATTAGAGGCCTTGGGGCCGAAACGACCTCAACCTATTCTCAAACTTTAAATGGGTGAGATCTCCGGCTTGCTTGATATGCTGAAGCCGCGAGCAAACGACTCGGATCGGAGTGCCAAGTGGGCCACTTTTGGTAAGCAGAACTGGCGCTGTGGGATGAACCAAACGCCGAGTTAAGGCGCCCGAATCGACGCTCATGGGAAACCATGAAAGGCGTTGGTTGCTTAAGACAGCAGGACGGTGGCCATGGAAGTCGGAATCCGCTAAGGAGTGTGTAACAACTCACCTGCCGAAGCAACTAGCCCTGAAAATGGATGGCGCTGAAGCGTCGTGCCTATACTCGGCCGTCAGTCTGGCAGTCATGGCCGGTCCTTGCGGCCGGCCGCGAAGCCCTGACGAGTAGGAGGGTCGCGGCGGTGGGCGCAGAAGGGTCTGGGCGTGAGCCTGCCTGGAGCCGCCGTCGGTGCAGATCTTGGTGGTAGTAGCAAATACTCCAGCGAGGCCCTGGAGGGCTGACGCGGAGAAGGGTTTCGTGTGAACAGCCGTTGCACACGAGTCAGTCGATCCTAAGCCCTAGGAGAAATCCGATGTTGATGGGGGCCGTCATAGCATGATGCGCTTTGTGCTGGCCCCCGTTGGGCGAAAGGGAATCCGGTTCCTATTCCGGAACCCGGCAGCGGAACCGATACAAGTCGGGCCCCTCTTTTAGAGATGCTCGTCGGGGTAACCCAAAAGGACCCGGAGACGCCGTCGGGAGATCGGGGAAGAGTTTTCTTTTCTGCATGAGCGTTCGAGTTCCCTGGAATCCTCTAGCAGGGAGATAGGGTTTGGAACGCGAAGAGCACCGCAGTTGCGGCGGTGTCCCGATCTTCCCCTCGGACCTTGAAAATCCGGGAGAGGGCCACGTGGAGGTGTCGCGCCGGTTCGTACCCATATCCGCAGCAGGTCTCCAAGGTGAAGAGCCTCTAGTCGATAGAATAATGTAGGTAAGGGAAGTCGGCAAATTGGATCCGTAACTTCGGGATAAGGATTGGCTCTGAGGATCGGGGCGTGTCGGGCTTGGTCGGGAAGTGGGTCAGCGCTAACGTGCCGGGCCTGGGCGAGGTGAGTGCCGTAGGGGTGCCGGTAAGTGCGGGCGTTTAGCGCGGGCGTGGTCTGCTCTCGCCGTTGGTCGGCCTCGTGCTGGCCGGCGGTGCAGGATGCGCGCGCCTGCGCGGCGTTCGCGCCCCGGTGCTTCAACCTGCGTGCAGGATCCGAGCTCGGTCCCGTGCCTTGGCCTCCCACGGATCTTCCTTGCTGCGAGGCCGCGTCCGCCTTAGCGTGCTCCTCCGGGGGCGCGCGGGTGCGCGGATTCTCTTCGGCCGCCATTCAACGATCAACTCAGAACTGGCACGGACTGGGGGAATCCGACTGTCTAATTAAAACAAAGCATTGCGATGGCCCTAGCGGGTGTTGACGCAATGTGATTTCTGCCCAGTGCTCTGAATGTCAACGTGAAGAAATTCAAGCAAGCGCGGGTAAACGGCGGGAGTAACTATGACTCTCTTAAGGTGGCCAAGTGGCGGCGGTGTGGCTGCATCCGGACTTGGCTTTTCGAAGTGCGGTCTTGATGTAGTCGTGCTGCTGCTGCGAGGTGCCTTCCTTGGGTTATAGTTACAGGGAGAGTGATGCGCAATACATGGGCCTAGCCCTCTTAGCCTCTCCTCTCCTGCGGTCTTCTCCCCTTCTCGTGGGCCCGCTGATTTTCGCAGAGTGGAAGACCGC
>NW_025729216.1:950000-955000 GCF_021461385.2 Schistocerca piceifrons
GTCGACAGTAGACATAGCACACTGCCACCTATGGGAATGTGGCTAAACGACAGGTCCACCTACAGGGATCCGACGGAACTACGCCACCCATGCCGGCAAAACAGTATCGCCATCTATGAAAATAGGGCGACACCACATGCAATACCGCCATCTATGCGCATCTGACAACACTACGTCCGCACCACAAAACATACCGCCATCTGTAGGTCTCCCGCAACATGACCTCCTGCAATGACGCTACCGCCATCTATGAGACGCCAAGCCGACTAAGACAGCGATGGCGCCACAGTGCCCGCCTTTCGACGCCACCCACAAAGCCTGCAGCCTCTGTCGACCATAGCACCCATTCTCCAGTGGCTCTGCCGCACGAAGCCGTGGACCGGCAATGACTCCACCCGCACCCGTTCGTGGACCACCCCAACCGCCAAACGCGCACCTCCAGCGGATGAACGGCGGACGTTTCCCGCACTCGTAAAGTGCAATCCACCCCTATAACTTGCGTTTCATGAAGAGTTATTTCCAATATGCGACATTCCCGCTGTCCCTATACATGAGCCGCGACCTGTACCACTTACGAGCGAGAGACGCGATCGCGTTGCTCACTGTACGGCGTCCGATACCGAGCCATCAGCATGTCGGTCCCCATTCGCGTTGCACTCGCACTCGCACTCGCACTCGCAGTCGCAAAAACGTGGGGCAAATATATTACGCGGAAGAGTTATAACAGACCGAGCCCCACTGCATGGGGGGAGTCTTTGTCACTAATGTACACAGATGGAACATTTTGGACTGGAACCAGATTACCCGTACACACGGCGCTGATTAGTAATCAATGCAGAGCCATCAAATTACAGAATATATATACAACTGTCCGTATACATGCTGAAAGAGTGTGCCCACAATGGGAACCACACGTCAGCCAGACACTCTCATCACGCACCACTCTCTGCTTCTAACGGGCGCACATACAATATGTAAGCACCAGCATGGAACAACATCCAGTGCATCCTCTCCGCCACATTACACAATCCACACTATCACAACCAGACCAGGAGGTCCATGCGGAAAATAGAATATCCCCCCCTTTCGACATCCACCATTGCGCAGATAAGGCACCAATACCCACACATGTCCTATACAACGGTGCACCCAACATCACAATAGTACCTCCTGTCACAGCCCACAAACAATGACCTGAGTCAAAGACACAGGTCTGACACAAGCATAGAATTGGAGCGCCGCCTCTAATAAGCCAAAGGTGCATCCTGACGTGACAAATCTCATCATGTCACAAGCATTCACTTACTATAATCACTATCAACGAACGTGCCGCCCCCGCCCCCCCCCCCCCCTACACCTTTCCTTACAACAACGTGTAACCTAACCTAACCTATGTTGTACCTTAACCTAACCTATGTTGTGCCTTAACCTAACCCATGTTGTGCCTTAACCTAACCCATGTTGTGCCTTAACCTAACCCATGTTGTGCCTTAACCTAACCCATGTTGTGCCTTAACCTAACCCATGTTGTGCCTTAACCTAACCCATGTTGTGCCTTAACCTAACCCATGTTGTGCCTTAACCTAACCCATGTTGTGCCTTAACCTAACCCATGTTGTGCCTTAACCTAACCCATGTTGTGCCTTAACCTAACCCATGTTGTGCCTTAACCTAACCCATGTTGTACCTTAACCTAACCCATGTTGTACCTTAACCTAACCCATGTTGTACCTTAACCTAACCCATGTTGTACCTTAACCTAACCCATGTTGTACCTTAACCTAACCCATGTTGTCCCCTAACCTAACCCATGTTGTCCCCTAACCTAACCCATGTTGTCCCCTAACCTAACCCATGTTGTCCCCTAACCTAACCCATGTTGTCCCCTAACCTAACCCATGTTGTCCCCTAACCTAACCCATGTTGTCCCCTAACCTAACCCATGTTGTCCCCTAACCTAACCCATGTTGTCCCCTAACCTAACCCATGTTGTGCCTTAACCTAACCCATGTTGTCCCCTAACCTAACCCATGTTGTCCCCTAACCTAACCCACGTTGTCCGCTAACGTAACCCACGTTGTCGCCTAAACCTGCTCTGTAATTGTTATACGACTCGTTCAATTAGTGTAGTGTTGCCCACCCGCAACCCTCGCAATATAGTTCGCTACTCGCACTGCCCGCTCCCCTGTGTATCGCTTCATGTTAAACACCTTGCAAGTCTTGCTGACTTTCCACATGCTCCTGCTGTACACTGTAATGTGGATGGCAGCAGGACGTACATGCCGCCCCCCCCACCCCTCCCCACGTCCCCACGTCCCCACCTTGCCCCCTGCCTTCGCAAGCTGGTTGGTGACAAGTTTGCATGTTCAATGCCCTTCGCATGCGACGTACGCAGGCTACGTTGTGGTGCGGCCTGTGTCAACTGTCCGCTGATGTCGTACGCGTGAACCACAATCTGTACTGCACATTCGTCCTTATGTACTGAATGATACATCGTGGCACATGTGTGACCGTACAACGACTGCGCCCAAAAACGGCGGACCATACAGTGCAAATATTGTGCACGCAGCTACGTGTCGTCTCCCTATGAGAGCTGGATTGCAGTGTGGTACGCCATAGAGACGTGTGGGAGGAACGGACGCCGTGGATGGCGATCAGCATGAGCTGTCTGTTGATGTATTCGAACCTAGTCGTCTCTCCTCACACACCGTGATGGCATGGTGCACCGCGTTCCATATCTGCGACGTGCTACAGAGGCCGGTTGACAGTCGTTCGAGCAATGGACATCGCATACGTACGGGGGCCACCTTCCACGTATTGTCTAGGCGTGCACATTTTGTTGCGTGTATGTGGGCAGACGTAGTGTGGCGTGACACCTGACACAGGCATGCAATAATCGTTGAAGTTGCAAATGGCGATGGACGCCTGCGTTTTCTGGTGAAGTTACGCAAATGAAGAAATGGTAACCTGTTGTGGTGCGGTTGTTCTCGCTAGGGGTGAATCGGTGATGGCGACGATAGGTTGAGGTACTAACCGGTTGTTCCAGCGATACCCACCATGCCGACGAAACTGAACGGCATCTGGGTGTGAAGCGATACGCGGCGGTGGCTGGGTGGGACCGTCCCCGGCCGGTGAGGGGGCGCCTCCCGGCGTGCTGGCCGCGCGGTGCGTGGGCGCACGCGCTACAGCCGGCTGGTGGGGGCGGCCAGTGGCAGGCGCGCCGGCCGACGGACGCGGCAGGCGTCGCAGCTGCGCGCCGGCGCACCCTGCGCGCGGCGCCGTGCGGCCAAAGTAGGTCCTCGCGGGCCCGGTGCGAAGCGCGGTGGACATCTTCAGTGTGCTGGTCCGATTGAGGACTGTGTGCGTTGAGGATGCGCCGCCGCCCGGCGCTCGGCGCCGCGACGCCGTCTGCTGCTCGGTCGCCCCAGCGGTTCTCGCTGGTGGTTTGTATCGCAGCTGTGCGGATGTGTTGGCGCGTGCGCTGTGCTGGGAGAGTTCGCTTCGGCACCCAAGTGGGGCTTTTGTCCTTCTGTGGCGCTGGCGTTGGAGCTGCCGGTCACCGTAGGTGGCGCGTGTTGTCTCCCGCCGGCAATGCCACGACAGCACGCTCCCGGGCCTCTGTCGGCAGCGGCAAGCTCAGTTGGGAGCACGGGTGGTCGCACCGAAAGCGTCTACTCGCCTAACTCCGGGCGATTGCGCCTCTCTCGAACCCGACCAAGTACTTGGGACGGCGCTGCGCGCCGCCGGGACCTGAGAGGGTTTCGAGGTGTATTGTGCAGGGGAGCTCAGCCTCCTCCTGTTTGCAGAATGATTGAGCGGACGCTTGCGTGTTCGCGCGGGCCCCCGGGACACACTCCCGGGCGGCCGGCTGCTCAGCTCTAGTTGACGCAGCTCCCTGGTTGATCCTGCCAGTAGTCATATGCTTGTCTCAAAGATTAAGCCATGCATGTCTCAGTACAAGCCGCATTAAGGTGAAACCGCGAATGGCTCATTAAATCAGTTATGGTTCCTTAGATCGTACCCACGTTACTTGGATAACTGTGGTAATTCTAGAGCTAATACATGCAAACAGAGTCCCGACCAGAGATGGAAGGGACGCTTTTATTAGATCAAAACCAATCGGTCGGCTCGTCCGGTCCGTTTGCCTTGGTGACTCTGAATAACTTTGGGCTGATCGCACGGTCCTCGTACCGGCGACGCATCTTTCAAATGTCTGCCTTATCAACTGTCGATGGTAGGTTCTGCGCCTACCATGGTTGTAACGGGTAACGGGGAATCAGGGTTCGATTCCGGAGAGGGAGCCTGAGAAACGGCTACCACATCCAAGGAAGGCAGCAGGCGCGCAAATTACCCACTCCCGGCACGGGGAGGTAGTGACGAAAAATAACGATACGGGACTCATCCGAGGCCCTGTAATCGGAATGAGTACACTTTAAATCCTTTAACGAGTATCTATTGGAGGGCAAGTCTGGTGCCAGCAGCCGCGGTAATTCCAGCTCCAATAGCGTATATTAAAGTTGTTGCGGTTAAAAAGCTCGTAGTTGGATTTGTGTCCCACGCTGTTGGTTCACCGCCCGTCGGTGTTTAACTGGCATGTATCGTGGGACGTCCTGCCGGTGGGGCGAGCTGAAGGCGTGCGACCGCCCCGTGCGTGCTCGTGCGTCCCGAGGCGGACCCCGTTGAAATCCTACCAGGGTGCTCTTTATTGAGTGTCTCGGTGGGCCGGCACGTTTACTTTGAACAAATTAGAGTGCTTAAAGCAGGCAAGCCCGCCTGAATACTGTGTGCATGGAATAATGGAATAGGACCTCGGTTCTATTTTGTTGGTTTTCGGAACCCGAGGTAATGATTAATAGGGACAGGCGGGGGCATTCGTATTGCGACGTTAGAGGTGAAATTCTTGGATCGTCGCAAGACGAACAGAAGCGAAAGCATTTGCCAAGTATGTTTTCATTAATCAAGAACGAAAGTTAGAGGTTCGAAGGCGATCAGATACCGCC
>NW_025729216.1:957500-962500 GCF_021461385.2 Schistocerca piceifrons
GTCTCGCCTTGCGCGGGCCGAGGGAGGATGGGGCTTCCCCGCCCTTCACGGGGCGGCGGCCTCCGCACTCCCGGGGCGTCTCGTCCTCATTGCGAGGTGAGGCGCACCTAGAGCGTACACGTTGGGACCCGAAAGATGGTGAACTATGCCTGGCCAGGACGAAGTCAGGGGAAACCCTGATGGAGGTCCGTAGCGATTCTGACGTGCAAATCGATCGTCGGAGCTGGGTATAGGGGCGAAAGACTAATCGAACCATCTAGTAGCTGGTTCCCTCCGAAGTTTCCCTCAGGATAGCTGGTGCTCGTACGAGTCTCATCCGGTAAAGCGAATGATTAGAGGCCTTGGGGCCGAAACGACCTCAACCTATTCTCAAACTTTAAATGGGTGAGATCTCCGGCTTGCTTGATATGCTGAAGCCGCGAGCAAACGACTCGGATCGGAGTGCCAAGTGGGCCACTTTTGGTAAGCAGAACTGGCGCTGTGGGATGAACCAAACGCCGAGTTAAGGCGCCCGAATCGACGCTCATGGGAAACCATGAAAGGCGTTGGTTGCTTAAGACAGCAGGACGGTGGCCATGGAAGTCGGAATCCGCTAAGGAGTGTGTAACAACTCACCTGCCGAAGCAACTAGCCCTGAAAATGGATGGCGCTGAAGCGTCGTGCCTATACTCGGCCGTCAGTCTGGCAGTCATGGCCGGTCCTTGCGGCCGGCCGCGAAGCCCTGACGAGTAGGAGGGTCGCGGCGGTGGGCGCAGAAGGGTCTGGGCGTGAGCCTGCCTGGAGCCGCCGTCGGTGCAGATCTTGGTGGTAGTAGCAAATACTCCAGCGAGGCCCTGGAGGGCTGACGCGGAGAAGGGTTTCGTGTGAACAGCCGTTGCACACGAGTCAGTCGATCCTAAGCCCTAGGAGAAATCCGATGTTGATGGGGGCCGTCATAGCATGATGCGCTTTGTGCTGGCCCCCGTTGGGCGAAAGGGAATCCGGTTCCTATTCCGGAACCCGGCAGCGGAACCGATACAAGTCGGGCCCCTCTTTTAGAGATGCTCGTCGGGGTAACCCAAAAGGACCCGGAGACGCCGTCGGGAGATCGGGGAAGAGTTTTCTTTTCTGCATGAGCGTTCGAGTTCCCTGGAATCCTCTAGCAGGGAGATAGGGTTTGGAACGCGAAGAGCACCGCATTTGCGGCGGTGTCCCGATCTTCCCCTCGGACCTTGAAAATCCGGGAGAGGGCCACGTGGAGGTGTCGCGCCGGTTCGTACCCATATCCGCAGCAGGTCTCCAAGGTGAAGAGCCTCTAGTCGATAGAATAATGTAGGTAAGGGAAGTCGGCAAATTGGATCCGTAACTTCGGGATAAGGATTGGCTCTGAGGATCGGGGCGTGTCGGGCTTGGTCGGGAAGTGGGTCAGCGCTAACGTGCCGGGCCTGGGCGAGGTGAGTGCCGTAGGGGTGCCGGTAAGTGCGGGCGTTTAGCGCGGGCGTGGTCTGCTCTCGCCGTTGGTCGGCCTCGTGCTGGCCGGCGGTGCAGGATGCGCGCGCCTGCGCGGCGTTCGCGCCCCGGTGCTTCAACCTGCGTGCAGGATCCGAGCTCGGTCCCGTGCCTTGGCCTCCCACGGATCTTCCTTGCTGCGAGGCCGCGTCCGCCTTAGCGTGCTCCTCCGGGGGCGCGCGGGTGCGCGGATTCTCTTCGGCCGCCATTCAACGATCAACTCAGAACTGGCACGGACTGGGGGAATCCGACTGTCTAATTAAAACAAAGCATTGCGATGGCCCTAGCGGGTGTTGACGCAATGTGATTTCTGCCCAGTGCTCTGAATGTCAACGTGAAGAAATTCAAGCAAGCGCGGGTAAACGGCGGGAGTAACTATGACTCTCTTAAGGTGGCCAAGTGGCGGCGGTGTGGCTGCATCCGGACTTGGCTTTTCGAAGTGCGGTCTTGATGTAGTCGTGCTGCTGCTGCGAGGTGCCTTCCTTGGGCTATAGTTACAGGGAGAGTGATGCGCAATACATGGGCCTAGCCCTCTTAGCCTCTCCTCTCCTGCGGTCTTCTCCCCTTCTCGTGGGCCCGCTGATTTTCGCAGAGTGGAAGACCGCACCAGGGGCTTGGGGGGGTTACCAGCCCCCCCTCGCATTATCCCTTTATAGTTGGGGGCAGCCGACAAGAAACAAGAGATGGTGGCCCTTCCGCTGAAGGTGCCACCCCAGCTACCCCAGCACCTATCCGGCCAACCGGCCGTAACGAAAATGCGATAGTTTGTGTAGCTCCCTTTGCTTGCAGTGAGTGCCACCGCACTTTTACCACGAAGAACGGTCTCGGGGTCCATCGCCGCCGCCAACACCCTGCGGCCGCCAACGCTGAGATCGTGACGGAGAGGCATCGCGCGAGGTGGACGGAGGAAGAAGTCCTGTCGCTCGCCAAGGCAGAGGCCGAACTGTTCCTTGAGAGGGACGCCCGGTTCTTCTTTGTAAATCAAGAACTTACCAGGATGTTCCCCGACCGAACGCTTGAGGCAATCAAGTGCCGACGGCGGCAAGCTGCCCACAAGCAGCTTGTCCGCCAATTCATGGAGGCACTCGACATCGGTCGGGGTGAAGAGCCGGCGTCCCGCCGTGGAGCAGCGAGCTCGCTGCCTGACGCGGGCGAGGCCGCTGCGCCGCCCGTCGACGCAGCCGAGGACTTCGCGGCCGACACCACCGGGCCGCCGCCGGAGGGGCCGACTGACGCCGCCATCTGGGAGCATCTGGCGGGGCTACCTGCTTCCGCCCAGCGTTTCTCTGCCCTGGATCGAGTCATTGGTCTGGGGCGGGGCACGCCGCCCGATGTCATCCTGGGCATGCTCCCGGATGCCCTTGCGTCGGTCGGGTCCAGGGGGGAGAGGTCGATCACCAGGACACAGCGGCCGCGCCAATCATCCAAGCGGCCGCCTGCCGCCCCGCCGCTGCAGAAGCGCAAGCGGCGCCGCTGGGAATACGCGCGCACACAGGACGCCTTCCGTAGGTCGCGTGCACGTTGCGTGCGCGGCTTGCTGGACGGCACCCTGCTGCAGCCGCCACCCGACATCCCCGGTCTGCTGGACTTCTGGGCGGACCTCTTCACGAAGAAGCCGATCTCCACCGCCGGCTTCATCCGTGACCGCCTTCTCCCGCACTCGGAGCCTGTCGCTCCTGAGTGCCTATGGGGGCCGGTCACACGTGAGGAGGTCGCTGCTGCCTTGCCGCCCAGGGGATCGGCAGCCGGGCCGGACGGCCTGACTCCAGCGGAGCTGCGGCGCCTGCCGCATGAAGTCCTGGTGAAACTCTTGAACCTCTTCCTCCTGGCCCGCGCCCTCCCCGAGCGTCTGCTTCGCGCCCGGACGTCACTTCTCCCCAAAACGGCTGCACCAACATCCCCCGCTGACTTTCGCCCCATTACGGTCTGCTCGGTGTTGGCGCGGACCTTTCACAAGGTTCTCGCGTCACGCCTGATGCGTGCATGTGCTGTGGACGAACGTCAGCGGGCATTCATCCCCCGGGATGGGATGTTGGAAAACACCTTCATCTTGGACACTGCTCTCACCGACGCAGTCCGCTCCTGTCGCTCTGTTTTTGTGGCATCGATCGACGTCTCTAAAGCGTTCGATTCGGTGGACCATGCTGCCCTCCGCCCCGTGCTGAGGGCTCATGGCCTGCCGGATTGCTTTATTGAGTACGTCGAAAGGTGTTACGAGGGTAGCACGACAGTGATAGCGGGCGGCGCCGACGTGGGCGTGCCCCTGCAGCCGGCTAGGGGTGTGCGTCAGGGTGACCCCCTCTCCCCCCTCCTTTTCAATTTTGCGGTGGACTATGTTTTGAGTCAACTTCCCTCCCACATCGGAGCTCGGATCCTTGGTCGCAGAGTTAACGCTGCGGCCTTCGCAGATGACGTCCTGCTCTTTGCATCGACCGCGAGGGGATTGCAGTCCCTCATCGACGCAGCCGTCGCAGCCCTCGCCCATCTGGGGCTGCAGATCAACGCCCGGAAGTGTTTCACCCTCGCCTTAGTCGCGTCTGGGCGCGACAAGAAGGTGAAGGTCGACGCCGACGTTACCTTCAAAGCGGGCAACGCCACCGTGCCCGCCCTACGTGTGGGTGAAACCTTCCGGTACCTGGGACTGCAATTCTCCACCGCTGGTCGCTGCGTTTTCAACCCACGACGCCACCTGGTGGAGCAGCTGGACGTCATCTCCCGAGCTCCGCTCAAGCCGCAACAGCGCCTCCACGCCCTCACCACCGTACTTCTGCCTGGCCTGTACCATGGGCTGGCCCTCAGCCGCACCCGAGTGGGTGCGTTGAAAGCGGCAGATGTGACCATCCGTGCCGCCGTCAGGAGATGGTTCCGCCTTCCGGCGGACACTCCCCTGGGCTACTTCCACGCTCCTGTAGCCCAGGGAGGCCTCGGCATCCCATCATGCCGATGGATGGGGCCAACACTTCGCCGGTCCCGTCTCCTGGCGCTGAAGAGGATTGGGCCAGCCGCCGACGGTGCAGGCCGGGACGAGGTGCAGCGTGAGATTGAGGTGCTGGAGCGGCATCTTATGTGGGAGGGCCACCTCCTCAAATCGTCGACGCAGGTTGGAGAGATGTGGGCCGCGCGCCTGCACGTTGCCTTTGACGGTGCGGCGCTGTCATCTTCCGCCGCCGTCAAGGGGCAACACCAGTGGGTCGCTGACACCAGTCGCCTGCTATCTGGGCGTAACTTCATCGACGCTCTCCGCGCCCGCATCAACGCCTTCCCCACGAAGGCACGGCGCAGTCGCGGGCGGGAGGCGGACACCAGATGCCGCGCGGGCTGCCAGGCCGTAGAGACCGCCAACCACGTGTTACAGGCTTGCTTCAGGACGCACGGGTCCCGGGTTAAGCGGCATGACGCGATCGTGCGCTATGTCGCCCGTGGACTCGCGCAGAGGGGCTTCAACGTCTCGGTGGAGCCCCACCTCCGCACACCTGAGGGAATCCGCAAGCCTGACGTGGTGGCGGTTAAAG
>NW_025729216.1:967500-977500 GCF_021461385.2 Schistocerca piceifrons
ATGTGGATGGCAGCAGGACGTACATGCCGCCCCCCCCCCCCACCCCTCCCCACGTCCCCACGTCCCCACCTTGCCCCCTGCCTTCGCAAGCTGGTTGGTGACAAGTTTGCATGTTCAATGCCCTTCGCATGCGACGTACGCAGGCTACGTTGTGGTGCGGCCTGTGTCAACTGTCCGCTGATGTCGTACGCGTGAACCACAATCTGTACTGCACATTCGTCCTTATGTACTGAATGATACATCGTGGCACATGTGTGACCGTACAACGACTGCGCCCAAAAACGGCGGACCATACAGTGCAAATATTGTGCACGCAGCTATGTGTCGTCTCCCTATGAGAGCTGGATTGCAGTGTGGTACGCCATAGAGACGTGTGGGAGGAACGGACGCCGTGGATGGCGATCAGCATGAGCTGTCTGTTGATGTATTCGGACCTAGTCGTCTCTCCTCACACACCGTGATGGCATGGTGCACCGCGTTCCATATCTGCGACATGCTACAGAGGCCGGTTGACAGTCGTTCGAGCAATGGACATCGCATACGTACGGGGGCCACCTTCCACGTATTGTCTAGGCGTGCACATTTTGTTGCGTGTATGTGGGCAGACGTAGTGTGGCGTGACACCTGACACAGGCATGCAATAATCGTTGAAGTTGCAAATGGCGATGGACGCCTGCGTTTTCTGGTGAAGTTACGCAAATGAAGAAATGGTAACCTGTTGTGGTGCGGTTGTTCTCGCTAGGGGTGAATCGGTGATGGCGACGATAGGTTGAGGTACTAACCGGTTGTTCCAGCGATACCCACCATGCCGACGAAACTGAACGGCATCTGGGTGTGAAGCGATACGCGGCGGTGGCTGGGTGGGACAGTCCCCGGCCAGTGAGGGGGCGCCTCCCGGCGTGCTGGCCGCGCGGTGCGTGGGCGCACGCGCTACAGCCGGCTGGTGGGGGCGGCCAGTGGCAGGCGCGCCGGCCGACGGACGCGGCAGGCGTCGCAGCTGCGCGCCGGCGCACCCTGCGCGCGGCGCCGTGCGGCCAAAGTAGGTCCTCGCGGGCCCGGTGCGAAGCGCGGTGGACATCTTCAGTGTGCTGGTCCGATTGAGGACTGTGTGCGTTGAGGATGCGCCGCCGCCCGGCGCTCGGCGCCGCGACGCCGTCTGCTGCTCGGTCGCCCCAGCGGTTCTCGCTGGTGGTTTGTATCGCAGCTGTGCGGATGTGTTGGCGCGTGCGCTGTGCTGGGAGAGTTCGCTTCGGCACCCAAGTGGGGCTTTTGTCCTTCTGTGGCGCTGGCGTTGGAGCTGCCGGTCACCGTAGGTGGCGCGTGTTGTCTCCCGCCGGCAATGCCACGACAGCACGCTCCCGGGCCTCTGTCGGCAGCGGCAAGCTCAGTTGGGAGCACGGGTGGTCGCACCGAAAGCGTCTACTCGCCTAACTCCGGGCGATTGCGCCTCTCTCGAACCCGACCAAGTACTTGGGACGGCGCTGCGCGCCGCCGGGACCTGAGAGGGTTTCGAGGTGTATTGTGCAGGGGAGCTCAGCCTCCTCCTGTTTGCAGAATGATTGAGCGGACGCTTGCGTGTTCGCGCGGGCCCCCGGGACACACTCCCGGGCGGCCGGCTGCTCAGCTCTAGTTGACGCAGCTCCCTGGTTGATCCTGCCAGTAGTCATATGCTTGTCTCAAAGATTAAGCCATGCATGTCTCAGTACAAGCCGCATTAAGGTGAAACCGCGAATGGCTCATTAAATCAGTTATGGTTCCTTAGATCGTACCCACGTTACTTGGATAACTGTGGTAATTCTAGAGCTAATACATGCAAACAGAGTCCCGACCAGAGATGGAAGGGACGCTTTTATTAGATCAAAACCAATCGGTCGGCTCGTCCGGTCCGTTTGCCTTGGTGACTCTGAATAACTTTGGGCTGATCGCACGGTCCTCGTACCGGCGACGCATCTTTCAAATGTCTGCCTTATCAACTGTCGATGGTAGGTTCTGCGCCTACCATGGTTGTAACGGGTAACGGGGAATCAGGGTTCGATTCCGGAGAGGGAGCCTGAGAAACGGCTACCACATCCAAGGAAGGCAGCAGGCGCGCAAATTACCCACTCCCGGCACGGGGAGGTAGTGACGAAAAATAACGATACGGGACTCATCCGAGGCCCCGTAATCGGAATGAGTACACTTTAAATCCTTTAACGAGTATCTATTGGAGGGCAAGTCTGGTGCCAGCAGCCGCGGTAATTCCAGCTCCAATAGCGTATATTAAAGTTGTTGCGGTTAAAAAGCTCGTAGTTGGATTTGTGTCCCACGCTGTTGGTTCACCGCCCGTCGGTGTTTAACTGGCATGTATCGTGGGACGTCCTGCCGGTGGGGCGAGCTGAAGGCGTGCGACCGCCCCGTGCGTGCTCGTGCGTCCCGAGGCGGACCCCGTTGAAATCCTACCAGGGTGCTCTTTATTGAGTGTCTCGGTGGGCCGGCACGTTTACTTTGAACAAATTAGAGTGCTTAAAGCAGGCAAGCCCGCCTGAATACTGTGTGCATGGAATAATGGAATAGGACCTCGGTTCTATTTTGTTGGTTTTCGGAACCCGAGGTAATGATTAATAGGGACAGGCGGGGGCATTCGTATTGCGACGTTAGAGGTGAAATTCTTGGATCGTCGCAAGACGAACAGAAGCGAAAGCATTTGCCAAGTATGTTTTCATTAATCAAGAACGAAAGTTAGAGGTTCGAAGGCGATCAGATACCGCCCTAGTTCTAACCATAAACGATGCCAGCCAGCGATCCGCCGCAGTTCCTCCGATGACTCGGCGGGCAGCCTCCGGGAAACCAAAGCTTTTGGGTTCCGGGGGAAGTATGGTTGCAAAGCTGAAACTTAAAGGAATTGACGGAAGGGCACCACCAGGAGTGGAGCCTGCGGCTTAATTTGACTCAACACGGGAAACCTCACCAGGCCCGGACACCGGAAGGATTGACAGATTGATAGCTCTTTCTTGATTCGGTGGGTGGTGGTGCATGGCCGTTCTTAGTTGGTGGAGCGATTTGTCTGGTTAATTCCGATAACGAACGAGACTCTAGCCTGCTAACTAGTCGCGTGACATCCTTCGTGCTGTCAGCGATTACTTTTCTTCTTAGAGGGACAGGCGGCTTCTAGCCGCACGAGATTGAGCAATAACAGGTCTGTGATGCCCTTAGATGTTCTGGGCCGCACGCGCGCTACACTGAAGGAATCAGCGTGTCTTCCTAGGCCGAAAGGTCGGGGTAACCCGCTGAACCTCCTTCGTGCTAGGGATTGGGGCTTGCAATTGTTCCCCATGAACGAGGAATTCCCAGTAAGCGCGAGTCATAAGCTCGCGTTGATTACGTCCCTGCCCTTTGTACACACCGCCCGTCGCTACTACCGATTGAATGATTTAGTGAGGTCTTCGGACTGGTACGCGGCATTGACTCTGTCGTTGCCGATGCTACCGGAAAGATGACCAAACTTGATCATTTAGAGGAAGTAAAAGTCGTAACAAGGTTTCCGTAGGTGAACCTGCGGAAGGATCATTACCGACTAGACTGCATGTCTTTCGATGTGCGTGTCGTGTCGCGCAACACGCTACCTGTACGGCTCGCAGTAGCCGTGCGCCGCGTGCGGAACCACGCGTGCCTCTCAAAACTAGCGGCAATGTTGTGTGGTACGAGCGCTGAAGCGCTGGAGCGGCTGGCGTGCGGCACCTGGCGCCTGGCGCCGGTTTTGAATGACTTTCGCCCGAGTGCCTGTCCGCTCCGGTGTGGAGCCGTACGACGCCCGTCGGCCGTGAGGCCGTTGGACACAGAACGCTGGAACAGGGGCCGCCACACGCCTCACTCCCGCCTATGCGACCGTCTCGAAAGAGGCGGCGGAAACTGAGAAAAGATCACCCAGGACGGTGGATCACTCGGCTCGTGGGTCGATGAAGAACGCAGCAAATTGCGCGTCGACATGTGAACTGCAGGACACATGAACATCGACGTTTCGAACGCACATTGCGGTCCATGGATTCCGTTCCCGGGCCACGTCTGGCTGAGGGTCGGCTACGTATACTGAAGCGCGCGGCGTTTGCCCCGCTTCGCAGACCTGGGAGTGTCGCGGCCGCCTGTGGGGCCGGCCGCGTCTCCTCAAACGTGCGATGCGCGCCCGTCGCCTGGCGGTTCGCATACCGGTACTTTCTCGGTAGCGTGCACAGCCGGCTGGCGGTGTGGCGTGCGACACCTCGTACAACGACCTCAGAGCAGGCGAGACTACCCGCTGAATTTAAGCATATTACTAAGCGGAGGAAAAGAAACTAACAAGGATTCCCCCAGTAGCGGCGAGCGAACAGGGAAGAGTCCAGCACCGAACCCCGCAGGCTGCCGCCTGTCGTGGCATGTGGTGTTTGGGAGGGTCCACTACCCCGACGCCTCGCGCCGAGCCCAAGTCCAACTTGAATGAGGCCACGGCCCGTAGAGGGTGCCAGGCCCGTAGCGGCCGGTGCGAGCGTCGGCGGGACCTCTCCTTCGAGTCGGGTTGCTTGAGAGTGCAGCTCCAAGTGGGTGGTAAACTCCATCTGAGACTAAATATGACCACGAGACCGATAGCGAACAAGTACCGTGAGGGAAAGTTGAAAAGAACTTTGAAGAGAGAGTTCAAAAGTACGTGAAACCGTTCTGGGGTAAACGTGAGAAGTCCGAAAGGTCGAACGGGTGAGATTCACGCCCATCCGGCCACTGGCCTCCGCCCTCGGCAGATGGGGCCGGCCGCCCGCGCGGAGCAATCCGCGGCGGGGTCGTGTCCGGTTGCCTTTCCACTCGCCGCGGGGTGGGGCCGTTCCGGTGTGCGGTGGGCCGCACTTCTCCCCTAGTAGGACGTCGCGACCCGCTGGGTGCCGGCCTACGGCCCGGGTGCGCAGCCTGTCCTTCCGCGGGCCTCGGTTCGCGTCTGTTGGGCAGAGCCCCGGTGTCCTGGCTGGCTGCCCGGCGGTATATCTGGAGGAGTCGATTCGCCCCTTTGGGCGCTCGGGCTCCCGGCAAGCGCGCGCGGTTCTTCCCGGATGACGGACCTACCTGGCCCGGCCCCGGACCCGCGCCGCTGTTGGCTCGGGATGCTCTCGGGCGGAATAATCGCTCCCGTCAGCGGCGCTTCAGCTTTGGACAATTTCACGACCCGTCTTGAAACACGGACCAAGGAGTCTAACATGTGCGCGAGTCATTGGGCTGTACGAAACCTAAAGGCGTAATGAAAGTGAAGGTCTCGCCTTGCGCGGGCCGAGGGAGGATGGGGCTTCCCCGCCCTTCACGGGGCGGCGGCCTCCGCACTCCCGGGGCGTCTCGTCCTCATTGCGAGGTGAGGCGCACCTAGAGCGTACACGTTGGGACCCGAAAGATGGTGAACTATGCCTGGCCAGGACGAAGTCAGGGGAAACCCTGATGGAGGTCCGTAGCGATTCTGACGTGCAAATCGATCGTCGGAGCTGGGTATAGGGGCGAAAGACTAATCGAACCATCTAGTAGCTGGTTCCCTCCGAAGTTTCCCTCAGGATAGCTGGTGCTCGTACGAGTCTCATCCGGTAAAGCGAATGATTAGAGGCCTTGGGGCCGAAACGACCTCAACCTATTCTCAAACTTTAAATGGGTGAGATCTCCGGCTTGCTTGATATGCTGAAGCCGCGAGCAAACGACTCGGATCGGAGTGCCAAGTGGGCCACTTTTGGTAAGCAGAACTGGCGCTGTGGGATGAACCAAACGCCGAGTTAAGGCGCCCGAATCGACGCTCATGGGAAACCATGAAAGGCGTTGGTTGCTTAAGACAGCAGGACGGTGGCCATGGAAGTCGGAATCCGCTAAGGAGTGTGTAACAACTCACCTGCCGAAGCAACTAGCCCTGAAAATGGATGGCGCTGAAGCGTCGTGCCTATACTCGGCCGTCAGTCTGGCAGTCATGGCCGGTCCTTGCGGCCGGCCGCGAAGCCCTGACGAGTAGGAGGGTCGCGGCGGTGGGCGCAGAAGGGTCTGGGCGTGAGCCTGCCTGGAGCCGCCGTCGGTGCAGATCTTGGTGGTAGTAGCAAATACTCCAGCGAGGCCCTGGAGGGCTGACGCGGAGAAGGGTTTCGTGTGAACAGCCGTTGCACACGAGTCAGTCGATCCTAAGCCCTAGGAGAAATCCGATGTTGATGGGGGCCGTCATAGCATGATGCGCTTTGTGCTGGCCCCCGTTGGGCGAAAGGGAATCCGGTTCCTATTCCGGAACCCGGCAGCGGAACCGATACAAGTCGGGCCCCTCTTTTAGAGATGCTCGTCGGGGTAACCCAAAAGGACCCGGAGACGCCGTCGGGAGATCGGGGAAGAGTTTTCTTTTCTGCATGAGCGTTCGAGTTCCCTGGAATCCTCTAGCAGGGAGATAGGGTTTGGAACGCGAAGAGCACCGCAGTTGCGGCGGTGTCCCGATCTTCCCCTCGGACCTTGAAAATCCGGGAGAGGGCCACGTGGAGGTGTCGCGCCGGTTCGTACCCATATCCGCAGCAGGTCTCCAAGGTGAAGAGCCTCTAGTCGATAGAATAATGTAGGTAAGGGAAGTCGGCAAATTGGATCCGTAACTTCGGGATAAGGATTGGCTCTGAGGATCGGGGCGTGTCGGGCTTGGTCGGGAAGTGGGTCAGCGCTAACGTGCCGGGCCTGGGCGAGGTGAGTGCCGTAGGGGTGCCGGTAAGTGCGGGCGTTTAGCGCGGGCGTGGTCTGCTCTCGCCGTTGGTCGGCCTCGTGCTGGCCGGCGGTGCAGGATGCGCGCGCCTGCGCGGCGTTCGCGCCCCGGTGCTTCAACCTGCGTGCAGGATCCGAGCTCGGTCCCGTGCCTTGGCCTCCCACGGATCTTCCTTGCTGCGAGGCCGCGTCCGCCTTAGCGTGCTCCTCCGGGGGCGCGCGGGTGCGCGGATTCTCTTCGGCCGCCATTCAACGATCAACTCAGAACTGGCACGGACTGGGGGAATCCGACTGTCTAATTAAAACAAAGCATTGCGATGGCCCTAGCGGGTGTTGACGCAATGTGATTTCTGCCCAGTGCTCTGAATGTCAACGTGAAGAAATTCAAGCAAGCGCGGGTAAACGGCGGGAGTAACTATGACTCTCTTAAGGTGGCCAAGTGGCGGCGGTGTGGCTGCATCCGGACTTGGCTTCTCGAAGTGCGGTCTTGATGTAGTCGTGCTGCTGCTGCGAGGTGCCTTCCTTGGGTTATAGTTACAGGGAGAGTGATGCGCAATACATGGGCCTAGCCCTCTTAGCCTCTCCTCTCCTGCGGTCTTCTCCCCTTCTCGTGGGCCCGCTGATTTCGCAGAGTGGAAGACCGCACCAGGGGCTTGGGGGGGTTACCAGCCCCCCCTCGCACTATCCCTTTGTTAGTTGGGGGCAGTAAGCAGAGAATAAGTGGTGGCCCTTCCGCTGAAGGTGCCACCCCAACTCCCCCAGCACCTAGCCGGCCAACCGGCCGTGCCGAAAATCTTGTAACTTTTGCAGCTATGTATACCTGTAGTGAGTGCCACCGCAGCTTTACAACCAAGAACGGTCTCGGGGTCCATCGCCGCCGCCAACATCTTGCGGCCGCCAACGCGGAGATCGTCACGGAGAGGCATCGCGCGAGGTGGACGGAGGAAGAAGTCCTGTCGCTCGCCAAGGCGGAGGCCGAACTGTTCCTTGAGAGGGACGCCCGGTTCTTCTTCGTCAATCAAGAACTCATCAGGATGTTCCCCGACCGAACGCTCGAGGCAATCAAGTGCCGACGGCGGCAAGCTGCCCACAAACAGCTTGTCCGCCAATTCATGGAGGCGCTTGAGATCGGTCGGGGGGAAGAGCCGGCGTCCCGCCGGGGAGCAGCGAGCCCGCTGCCTGACGCGGGCGAGGCCGCTGCGCCGCCCGTCGACGCAGCCGAGGACTTCGCGGCCGACACCACCGGGCCGCCGCCGGAGGGGACTGACGCCGCCATCTGGGAGCATCTGGCGGGGCTACCCGCTTCCGCCCAGCGTTTCTCTGCCCTGGATCGTGTCATAGGTCTGGGGCGGGGCACGCCGCCCGATGTCATCCTGGGCATGCTCCCGGATGCCCTTGCGTCGGTCGGGTCCAGAGGGGAGAGATCGATCACCAGGACACAGCGGCCGCGCCAACCATCGAAGCGGCCGCCTGCCGCGCCGCCGACGCAGAAGCGCAAGCGGCGCCGCTGGGAGTACGCGAGAACGCAGGATGCCTTCCGACGGTCGCGTACACGTTGCGTGCGCGGCCTCTTGGATGGCACCCTGCTCCAGCCGCCACTTGCCATCCCTGGTCTGCTGGACTTCTGGGCGGACCTCTTCACCAAGAAGCCCATCTCCACCGCGGGCTTCATTCGTGACCGCCTCCTCCCGCACTCAGAGCCTGTCGCTCTCGAGTGCATATGGGGGCCGGTCACACATGAGGAGGTCGCCGCCGCGTTGCCGCCCAGGGGATCAGCAGCCGGGCCGGACGGCCTTACCCCAGCGGAGTTGCGGCGCCTGCCGCACGAAGTCCTGGTGAAAGTGATGAATCTCTTCCTTCTGGCCCGCGCCCTTCCGGAACGCCTGCTTCGCGCGCGGACGTCCCTTCTCCCGAAAACGGCTGCACCAACATCCCCCGCTGACTTTCGCCCCATTACGGTCTGCTCGGTGTTGGCGCGGACCTTTCACAAGGTTCTCGCGTCACGCCTGATGCGCGCATGTGCTGTGGACGAACGTCAGCGGGCATTCATCCCTCGGGATGGGATGTTGGAAAATACCTTCATCTTGGACACTGCTCTCACCGACGCAGTTCGCTCCTGCCGCTCTGTCTTTGTGGCATCGATCGACGTATCTAAGGCATTCGATTCGGTAGATCATGCTGCCCTTCGCCCCGTGCTGAAGGCGCATGGCCTGCCGGATTGCTTTGTCGAGTATGTCGAGCGGTGCTACGAGGGCAGCACGACAGTGATAGCGGACGGCGCCGGCGTGGGCGTGTCTGTGCAGCCAGCACGGGGCGTTCGCCAGGGCGATCCCCTCTCCCCCCTCCTGTTCAACTTTGCGGTGGACTACGTTTTAGGCCAACTGCCCTCCCACATCGGAGCTCGGATCCTCGGTCGCAGAGTCAACGCTGCGGCCTTTGCAGATGACGTCTTGCTGTTTGCAGCGACCCCGAGGGGCTTGCAGTCCCTCATCGACGCAGCTACCGCAGCCCTCGCCCACCTGGGGCTGCAGATCAACGCCCGGAAGTGTTTCACCCTCGCCTTAGTCGCGTCAGGGCGCGAGAAGAAGGTGAAGGTGGACAGCAATGTCACCTTCACAGCAGGCAATACCACCATGCCTGCCCTGCGTGTGGGTGAAACCTTCCGGTACCTGGGGCTGCAATTTTCCACGGCGGGTCGCTGTGTCTTCAATCCACGTAGCCACCTGGTGGAGCAGCTTGACGTCATCTCCCGAGCTCCGCTGAAGCCGCAACAGCGCCTCCACGCTCTCACCAACGTACTTCTCCCTGGCCTGTACCACGGGCTGGCCCTCAGCCGCACCCGGGTGGGTGCATTGAAGTCGGCCGACGTTACCATCCGGGCCGCCGTCAGGAGATGGTTCCGCCTTCCGGCGGACACCCCCCTGGGATACTTCCACGCTCCTGTTGCCCAGGGGGGCCTCGGCATTCCATCTTGCCGATGGATGGGTCCGACCCTCCGTCGGTCCCGTCTCCTGGCGCTGAAGAAGATAGGGCCAGCCTGCGACGGTGCAGGCATGGATGAGGTGCAGCGTTAGATCGAGGTGCTGGAGCGCCACCTAATGTGGGAGGGCCACCTCCTCAAATCGTCAACGCAGGTTGGGGAAATGTGGGCGGCGCGCCTACACATCGCCATTGACGGTGCGGCACTGTCATCTTCTGCCGCCGTCAGTGGCCAACATCAGTGGGTCGCCGACACCAGTCGCCTGCTATCTGGGCGTGAATACATCGACGCCCTCCGCGCCCGCATCAACGCCTTCCCTACGAA
>NW_025729216.1:982500-990000 GCF_021461385.2 Schistocerca piceifrons
CTAACGTAACCCACGTTGTCGCCTAAACCTGCTCTGTAATTGTTATACGACTCGTTCAATTAGTGTAGTGTTGCCCACCCGCAACCCTCGCAATATAGTTCGCTACTCGCACTGCCCGCTCCCCTGTGTATCGCTTCATGTTAAACACCTTGCAAGTCTTGCTGACTTTCCACATGCTCCTGCTGTACACTGTAATGTGGATGGCAGCAGGACGTACATACCGCCCCCCCCCCACCCCTCCCCACGTCCCCACGTCCCCACCTTGCCCCCTGCCTTCGCAAGCTGGTTGGTGACAAGTTTGCATGTTCAATGCCCTTCGCATGCGACGTACGCAGGCTACGTTGTGGTGCGGCCTGTGTCAACTGTCCGCTGATGTCGTACGCGTGAACCACAATCTGTACTGCACATTCGTCCTTATGTACTGAATGATACATCGTGGCACATGTGTGACCGTACAACGACTGCGCCCAAAAACGGCGGACCATACAGTGCAAATATTGTGCACGCAGCTACGTGTCGTCTCCCTATGAGAGCTGGATTGCAGTGTGGTACGCCATAGAGACGTGTGGGAGGAACGGACGCCGTGGATGGCGATCAGCATGAGCTGTCTGTTGATGTATTCGGACCTAGTCGTCTCTCCTCACACACCGTGATGGCATGGTGCACCGCGTTCCATATCTGCGACATGCTACAGAGGCCGGTTGACAGTCGTTCGAGCAATGGACATCGCATACGTACGGGGGCCACCTTCCACGTATTGTCTAGGCGTGCACATTTTGTTGCGTGTATGTGGGCAGACGTAGTGTGGCGTGACACCTGACACAGGCATGCAATAATCGTTGAAGTTGCAAATGGCGATGGACGCCTGCGTTTTCTGGTGAAGTTACACAAATGAAGAAATGGTAACCTGTTGTGGTGCGGTTGTTCTCGCTAGGGGTGAATCGGTGATGGCGACGATAGGTTGAGGTACTAACCGGTTGTTCCAGCGATACCCACCATGCCGACGAAACTGAACGGCATCTGGGTGTGAAGCGATACGCGGCGGTGGCTGGGTGGGACCGTCCCCGGCCGGTGAGGGGGCGCCTCCCGGCGTGCTGGCCGCGCGGTGCGTGGGCGCACGCGCTACAGCCGGCTGGTGGGGGCGGCCAGTGGCAGGCGCGCCGGCCGACGGACGCGGCAGGCGTCGCAGCTGCGCGCCGGCGCACCCTGCGCGCGGCGCCGTGCGGCCAAAGTAGGTCCTCGCGGGCCCGGTGCGAAGCGCGGTGGACATCTTCAGTGTGCTGGTCCGATTGAGGACTGTGTGCGTTGAGGATGCGCCGCCGCCCGGCGCTCGGCGCCGCGACGCCGTCTGCTGCTCGGTCGCCCCAGCGGTTCTCGCTGGTGGTTTGTATCGCAGCTGTGCGGATGTGTTGGCGCGTGCGCTGTGCTGGGAGAGTTCGCTTCGGCACCCAAGTGGGGCTTTTGTCCTTCTGTGGCGCTGGCGTTGGAGCTGCCGGTCACCGTAGGTGGCGCGTGTTGTCTCCCGCCGGCAATGCCACGACAGCACGCTCCCGGGCCTCTGTCGGCAGCGGCAAGCTCAGTTGGGAGCACGGGTGGTCGCACCGAAAGCGTCTACTCGCCTAACTCCGGGCGATTGCGCCTCTCTCGAACCCGACCAAGTACTTGGGACGGCGCTGCGCGCCGCCGGGACCTGAGAGGGTTTCGAGGTGTATTTTGCAGGGGAGCTCAGCCTCCTCCTGTTTGCAGAATGATTGAGCGGACGCTTGCGTGTTCGCGCGGGCCCCCGGGACACACTCCCGGGCGGCCGGCTGCTCAGCTCTAGTTGACGCAGCTCCCTGGTTGATCCTGCCAGTAGTCATATGCTTGTCTCAAAGATTAAGCCATGCATGTCTCAGTACAAGCCGCATTAAGGTGAAACCGCGAATGGCTCATTAAATCAGTTATGGTTCCTTAGATCGTACCCACGTTACTTGGATAACTGTGGTAATTCTAGAGCTAATACATGCAAACAGAGTCCCGACCAGAGATGGAAGGGACGCTTTTATTAGATCAAAACCAATCGGTCGGCTCGTCCGGTCCGTTTGCCTTGGTGACTCTGAATAACTTTGGGCTGATCGCACGGTCCTCGTACCGGCGACGCATCTTTCAAATGTCTGCCTTATCAACTGTCGATGGTAGGTTCTGCGCCTACCATGGTTGTAACGGGTAACGGGGAATCAGGGTTCGATTCCGGAGAGGGAGCCTGAGAAACGGCTACCACATCCAAGGAAGGCAGCAGGCGCGCAAATTACCCACTCCCGGCACGGGGAGGTAGTGACGAAAAATAACGATACGGGACTCATCCGAGGCCCCGTAATCGGAATGAGTACACTTTAAATCCTTTAACGAGTATCTATTGGAGGGCAAGTCTGGTGCCAGCAGCCGCGGTAATTCCAGCTCCAATAGCGTATATTAAAGTTGTTGCGGTTAAAAAGCTCGTAGTTGGATTTGTGTCCCACGCTGTTGGTTCACCGCCCGTCGGTGTTTAACTGGCATGTATCGTGGGACGTCCTGCCGGTGGGGCGAGCTGAAGGCGTGCGACCGCCCCGTGCGTGCTCGTGCGTCCCGAGGCGGACCCCGTTGAAATCCTACCAGGGTGCTCTTTATTGAGTGTCTCGGTGGGCCGGCACGTTTACTTTGAACAAATTAGAGTGCTTAAAGCAGGCAAGCCCGCCTGAATACTGTGTGCATGGAATAATGGAATAGGACCTCGGTTCTATTTTGTTGGTTTTCGGAACCCGAGGTAATGATTAATAGGGACAGGCGGGGGCATTCGTATTGCGACGTTAGAGGTGAAATTCTTGGATCGTCGCAAGACGAACAGAAGCGAAAGCATTTGCCAAGTATGTTTTCATTAATCAAGAACGAAAGTTAGAGGTTCGAAGGCGATCAGATACCGCCCTAGTTCTAACCATAAACGATGCCAGCCAGCGATCCGCCGCAGTTCCTCCGATGACTCGGCGGGCAGCCTCCGGGAAACCAAAGCTTTTGGGTTCCGGGGGAAGTATGGTTGCAAAGCTGAAACTTAAAGGAATTGACGGAAGGGCACCACCAGGAGTGGAGCCTGCGGCTTAATTTGACTCAACACGGGAAACCTCACCAGGCCCGGACACCGGAAGGATTGACAGATTGATAGCTCTTTCTTGATTCGGTGGGTGGTGGTGCATGGCCGTTCTTAGTTGGTGGAGCGATTTGTCTGGTTAATTCCGATAACGAACGAGACTCTAGCCTGCTAACTAGTCGCGTGACATCCTTCGTGCTGTCAGCGATTACTTTTCTTCTTAGAGGGACAGGCGGCTTCTAGCCGCACGAGATTGAGCAATAACAGGTCTGTGATGCCCTTAGATGTTCTGGGCCGCACGCGCGCTACACTGAAGGAATCAGCGTGTCTTCCTAGGCCGAAAGGTCGGGGTAACCCGCTGAACCTCCTTCGTGCTAGGGATTGGGGCTTGCAATTGTTCCCCATGAACGAGGAATTCCCAGTAAGCGCGAGTCATAAGCTCGCGTTGATTACGTCCCTGCCCTTTGTACACACCGCCCGTCGCTACTACCGATTGAATGATTTAGTGAGGTCTTCGGACTGGTACGCGGCATTGACTCTGTCGTTGCCGATGCTACCGGAAAGATGACCAAACTTGATCATTTAGAGGAAGTAAAAGTCGTAACAAGGTTTCCGTAGGTGAACCTGCGGAAGGATCATTACCGACTAGACTGCATGTCTTTCGATGTGCGTGTCGTGTCGCGCAACACGCTACCTGTACGGCTCGCAGTAGCCGTGCGCCGCGTGCGGAACCACGCGTGCCTCTCAAAACTAGCGGCAATGTTGTGTGGTACGAGCGCTGAAGCGCTGGAGCGGCTGGCGTGCGGCACCTGGCGCCTGGCGCCGGTTTTGAATGACTTTCGCCCGAGTGCCTGTCCGCTCCGGTGTGGAGCCGTACGACGCCCGTCGGCCGTGAGGCCGTTGGACACAGAACGCTGGAACAGGGGCCGCCACACGCCTCACTCCCGCCTATGCGACCGTCTCGAAAGAGGCGGCGGAAACTGAGAAAAGATCACCCAGGACGGTGGATCACTCGGCTCGTGGGTCGATGAAGAACGCAGCAAATTGCGCGTCGACATGTGAACTGCAGGACACATGAACATCGACGTTTCGAACGCACATTGCGGTCCATGGATTCCGTTCCCGGGCCACGTCTGGCTGAGGGTCGGCTACGTATACTGAAGCGCGCGGCGTTTGCCCCGCTTCGCAGACCTGGGAGTGTCGCGGCCGCCTGTGGGGCCGGCCGCGTCTCCTCAAACGTGCGATGCGCGCCCGTCGCCTGGCGGTTCGCATACCGGTACTTTCTCGGTAGCGTGCACAGCCGGCTGGCGGTGTGGCGTGCGACACCTCGTACAACGACCTCAGAGCAGGCGAGACTACCCGCTGAATTTAAGCATATTACTAAGCGGAGGAAAAGAAACTAACAAGGATTCCCCCAGTAGCGGCGAGCGAACAGGGAAGAGTCCAGCACCGAACCCCGCAGGCTGCCGCCTGTCGTGGCATGTGGTGTTTGGGAGGGTCCACTACCCCGACGCCTCGCGCCGAGCCCAAGTCCAACTTGAATGAGGCCACGGCCCGTAGAGGGTGCCAGGCCCGTAGCGGCCGGTGCGAGCGTCGGCGGGACCTCTCCTTCGAGTCGGGTTGCTTGAGAGTGCAGCTCCAAGTGGGTGGTAAACTCCATCTGAGACTAAATATGACCATGAGACCGATAGCGAACAAGTACCGTGAGGGAAAGTTGAAAAGAACTTTGAAGAGAGAGTTCAAAAGTACGTGAAACCGTTCTGGGGTAAACGTGAGAAGTCCGAAAGGTCGAACGGGTGAGATTCACGCCCATCCGGCCACTGGCCTCCGCCCTCGGCAGATGGGGCCGGCCGCCCGCGCGGAGCAATCCGCGGCGGGGTCGTGTCCGGTTGCCTTTCCACTCGCCGCGGGGTGGGGCCGTTCCGGTGTGCGGTGGGCCGCACTTCTCCCCTAGTAGGACGTCGCGACCCGCTGGGTGCCGGCCTACGGCCCGGGTGCGCAGCCTGTCCTTCCGCGGGCCTCGGTTCGCGTCTGTTGGGCAGAGCCCCGGTGTCCTGGCTGGCTGCCCGGCGGTATATCTGGAGGAGTCGATTCGCCCCTTTGGGCGCTCGGGCTCCCGGCAAGCGCGCGCGGTTCTTCCCGGATGACGGACCTACCTGGCCCGGCCCCGGACCCGCGCCGCTGTTGGCTCGGGATGCTCTCGGGCGGAATAATCGCTCCCGTCAGCGGCGCTTCAGCTTTGGACAATTTCACGACCCGTCTTGAAACACGGACCAAGGAGTCTAACATGTGCGCGAGTCATTGGGCTGTACGAAACCTAAAGGCGTAATGAAAGTGAAGGTCTCGCCTTGCGCGGGCCGAGGGAGGATGGGGCTTCCCCGCCCTTCACGGGGCGGCGGCCTCCGCACTCCCGGGGCGTCTCGTCCTCATTGCGAGGTGAGGCGCACCTAGAGCGTACACGTTGGGACCCGAAAGATGGTGAACTATGCCTGGCCAGGACGAAGTCAGGGGAAACCCTGATGGAGGTCCGTAGCGATTCTGACGTGCAAATCGATCGTCGGAGCTGGGTATAGGGGCGAAAGACTAATCGAACCATCTAGTAGCTGGTTCCCTCCGAAGTTTCCCTCAGGATAGCTGGTGCTCGTACGAGTCTCATCCGGTAAAGCGAATGATTAGAGGCCTTGGGGCCGAAACGACCTCAACCTATTCTCAAACTTTAAATGGGTGAGATCTCCGGCTTGCTTGATATGCTGAAGCCGCGAGCAAACGACTCGGATCGGAGTGCCAAGTGGGCCACTTTTGGTAAGCAGAACTGGCGCTGTGGGATGAACCAAACGCCGAGTTAAGGCGCCCGAATCGACGCTCATGGGAAACCATGAAAGGCGTTGGTTGCTTAAGACAGCAGGACGGTGGCCATGGAAGTCGGAATCCGCTAAGGAGTGTGTAACAACTCACCTGCCGAAGCAACTAGCCCTGAAAATGGATGGCGCTGAAGCGTCGTGCCTATACTCGGCCGTCAGTCTGGCAGTCATGGCCGGTCCTTGCGGCTGGCCGCGAAGCCCTGACGAGTAGGAGGGTCGCGGCGGTGGGCGCAGAAGGGTCTGGGCGTGAGCCTGCCTGGAGCCGCCGTCGGTGCAGATCTTGGTGGTAGTAGCAAATAAACCAGCGAGGCCCTGGAGGGCTGACGCGGAGAAGGGTTTCGTGTGAACAGCCGTTGCACACGAGTCAGTCGATCCTAAGCCCTAGGAGAAATCCGATGTTGATGGGGGCCGTCATAGCATGATGCGCTTTGTGCTGGCCCCCGTTGGGCGAAAGGGAATCCGGTTCCTATTCCGGAACCCGGCAGCGGAACCGATACAAGTCGGGCCCCTCTTTTAGAGATGCTCGTCGGGGTAACCCAAAAGGACCCGGAGACGCCGTCGGGAGATCGGGGAAGAGTTTTCTTTTCTGCATGAGCGTTCGAGTTCCCTGGAATCCTCTAGCAGGGAGATAGGGTTTGGAACGCGAAGAGCACCGCAGTTGCGGCGGTGTCCCGATCTTCCCCTCGGACCTTGAAAATCCGGGAGAGGGCCACGTGGAGGTGTCGCGCTGGTTCGTACCCATATCCGCAGCAGGTCTCCAAGGTGAAGAGCCTCTAGTCGATAGAATAATGTAGGTAAGGGAAGTCGGCAAATTGGATCCGTAACTCCGGGATAAGGATTGGCTCTGAGGATCGGGGCGTGTCGGGCTTGGTCGGGAAGTGGGTCAGCGCTAACGTGCCGGGCCTGGGCGAGGTGAGTGCCGTAGGGGTGCCGGTAAGTGCGGGCGTTTAGCGCGGGCGTGGTCTGCTCTCGCCGTTGGTCGGCCTCGTGCTGGCCGGCGGTGCAGGATGCGCGCGCCTGCGCGGCGTTCGCGCCCCGGTGCTTCAACCTGCGTGCAGGATCCGAGCTCGGTCCCGTGCCTTGGCCTCCCACGGATCTTCCTTGCTGCGAGGCCGCGTCCGCCTTAGCGTGCTCCTCCGGGGGCGCGCGGGTGCGCGGATTCTCTTCGGCCGCCATTCAACGATCAACTCAGAACTGGCACGGACTGGGGGAATCCGACTGTCTAATTAAAACAAAGCATTGCGATGGCCCTAGCGGGTGTTGACGCAATGTGATTTCTGCCCAGTGCTCTGAATGTCAACGTGAAGAAATTCAAGCAAGCGCGGGTAAACGGCGGGAGTAACTATGACTCCTGGCCCGCGCCCTCCCCGAGCGTCTGCTTCGCGCCCGGACGTCACTTCTCCCCAAAACGGCTGCACCAACATCCCCCGCTGACTTTCGCCCCATTACGGTCTGCTCGGTGTTGGCGCGGACCTTTCACAAGGTTCTCGCGTCACGCCTGATGCGTGCATGTGCTGTGGACGAACGTCAGCGGGCATT
>NW_025729216.1:995000-1000000 GCF_021461385.2 Schistocerca piceifrons
GCCAGACACTCTCATCACGCACCACTCTCTGCTTCTAACGGGCGCACATACAATATGTAAGCACCAGCATGGAACAACATCCAGTGCATCCTCTCCGCCACATTACACAATCCACACTATCACAACCAGACCAGGAGGTCCATGCGGAAAATAGAATATCCCCCCCTTTCGACATCCACCATTGCGCAGATAAGGCACCAATACCCACACATGTCCTATACAACGGTGCACCCAACATCACAATAGTACCTCCTGTCACAGCCCACAAACAATGACCTGAGTCAAAGACACAGGTCTGACACAAGCATAGAATTGGAGCGCCGCCTCTAATAAGCCAAAGGTGCATCCTGACGTGACAAATCTCATCATGTCACAAGCATTCACTTACTATAATCACTATCAACGAACGTGCCGCCCCCGCCCCCCCCCCCTACACCTTTCCTTACAACAACGTGTAACCTAACCTAACCTATGTTGTACCTTAACCTAACCTATGTTGTGCCTTAACCTAACCCATGTTGTGCCTTAACCTAACCCATGTTGTGCCTTAACCTAACCCATGTTGTGCCTTAACCTAACCCATGTTGTGCCTTAACCTAACCCATGTTGTGCCTTAACCTAACCCATGTTGTGCCTTAACCTAACCCATGTTGTGCCTTAACCTAACCCATGTTGTGCCTTAACCTAACACATGTTGTGCCTTAACCTAACCCATGTTGTACCTTAACTTAACCCATGTTGTACCTTAACCTAACCCATGTTGTACCTTAACCTAACCCATGTTGTACCTTAACCTAACCCATGTTGTACCCTAACCTAACCCATGTTGTACCCTAACCTAACCCATGTTGTCCCCTAACCTAACCCATGTTGTCCCCTAACCTAACCCATGTTGTCCCCTAACCTAACCCATGTTGTCCCCTAACCTAACCCATGTTGTCCCCTAACCTAACCCATGTTGTCCCCTAACCTAACCCATGTTGTCCCCTAACCTAACCCATGTTGTCCCCTAACCTAACCCATGTTGTCCCCTAACCTAACCCATGTTGTCCCCTAACCTAACCCATGTTGTCCCCTAACCTAACCCATGTTGTGCCTTAACCTAACCCATGTTGTGCCTTAACCTAACCCATGTTGTCCCCTAACCTAACCCATGTTGTCCCCTAACCTAACCCATGTTGTCCCCTAACCTAACCCACGTTGTCCGCTAACGTAACCCACGTTGTCGCCTAAACCTGCTCTGTAATTGTTATACGACTCGTTCAATTAGTGTAGTGTTGCCCACCCGCAACCCTCGCAATATAGTTCGCTACTCGCACTGCCCGCTCCCCTGTGTATCGCTTCATGTTAAACACCTTGCAAGTCTTGCTGACTTTCCACATGCTCCTGCTGTACACTGTAATGTGGATGGCAGCAGGACGTACATGCCGCCCCCCCCCCACCCCTCCCCACGTCCCCACGTCCCCACCTTGCCCCCTGCCTTCGCAAGCTGGTTGGTGACAAGTTTGCATGTTCAATGCCCTTCGCATGCGACGTACGCAGGCTACGTTGTGGTGCGGCCTGTGTCAACTGTCCGCTGATGTCGTACGCGTGAACCACAATCTGTACTGCACATTCGTCCTTATGTACTGAATGATACATCGTGGCACATGTGTGACCGTACAACGACTGCGCCCAAAAACGGCGGACCATACAGTGCAAATATTGTGCACGCAGCTACGTGTCGTCTCCCTATGAGAGCTGGATTGCAGTGTGGTACGCCATAGAGACGTGTGGGAGGAACGGACGCCGTGGATGGCGATCAGCATGAGCTGTCTGTTGATGTATTCGGACCTAGTCGTCTCTCCTCACACACCGTGATGGCATGGTGCACCGCGTTCCATATCTGCGACATGCTACAGAGGCCGGTTGACAGTCGTTCGAGCAATGGACATCGCATACGTACGGGGGCCACCTTCCACGTATTGTCTAGGCGTGCACATTTTGTTGCGTGTATGTGGGCAGACGTAGTGTGGCGTGACACCTGACACAGGCATGCAATAATCGTTGAAGTTGCAAATGGCGATGGACGCCTGCGTTTTCTGGTGAAGTTACGCAAATGAAGAAATGGTAACCTGTTGTGGTGCGGTTGTTCTCGCTAGGGGTGAATCGGTGATGGCGACGATAGGTTGAGGTACTAACCGGTTGTTCCAGCGATACCCACCATGCCGACGAAACTGAACGGCATCTGGGTGTGAAGCGATACGCGGCGGTGGCTGGGTGGGACCGTCCCCGGCCGGTGAGGGGGCGCCTCCCGGCGTGCTGGCCGCGCGGTGCGTGGGCGCACGCGCTACAGCCGGCTGGTGGGGGCGGCCAGTGGCAGGCGCGCCGGCCGACGGACGCGGCAGGCGTCGCAGCTGCGCGCCGGCGCACCCTGCGCGCGGCGCCGTGCGGCCAAAGTAGGTCCTCGCAGGCCCGGTGCGAAGCGCGGTGGACATCTTCAGTGTGCTGGTCCGATTGAGGACTGTGTGCGTTGAGGATGCGCCGCCGCCCGGCGCTCGGCGCCGCGACGCCGTCTGCTGCTCGGTCGCCCCAGCGGTTCTCGCTGGTGGTTTGTATCGCAGCTGTGCGGATGTGTTGGCGCGTGCGCTGTGCTGGGAGAGTTCGCTTCGGCACCCAAGTGGGGCTTTTGTCCTTCTGTGGCGCTGGCGTTGGAGCTGCCGGTCACCGTAGGTGGCGCGTGTTGTCTCCCGCCGGCAATGCCACGACAGCACGCTCCCGGGCCTCTGTCGGCAGCGGCAAGCTCAGTTGGGAGCACGGGTGGTCGCACCGAAAGCGTCTACTCGCCTAACTCCGGGCGATTGCGCCTCTCTCGAACCCGACCAAGTACTTGGGACGGCGCTGCGCGCCGCCGGGACCTGAGAGGGTTTCGAGGTGTATTGTGCAGGGGAGCTCAGCCTCCTCCTGTTTGCAGAATGATTGAGCGGACGCTTGCGTGTTCGCGCGGGCCCCCGGGACACACTCCCGGGCGGCCGGCTGCTCAGCTCTAGTTGACGCAGCTCCCTGGTTGATCCTGCCAGTAGTCATATGCTTGTCTCAAAGATTAAGCCATGCATGTCTCAGTACAAGCCGCATTAAGGTGAAACCGCGAATGGCTCATTAAATCAGTTATGGTTCCTTAGATCGTACCCACGTTACTTGGATAACTGTGGTAATTCTAGAGCTAATACATGCAAACAGAGTCCCGACCAGAGATGGAAGGGACGCTTTTATTAGATCAAAACCAATCGGTCGGCTCGTCCGGTCCGTTTGCCTTGGTGACTCTGAATAACTTTGGGCTGATCGCACGGTCCTCGTACCGGCGACGCATCTTTCAAATGTCTGCCTTATCAACTGTCGATGGTAGGTTCTGCGCCTACCATGGTTGTAACGGGTAACGGGGAATCAGGGTTCGATTCCGGAGAGGGAGCCTGAGAAACGGCTACCACATCCAAGGAAGGCAGCAGGCGCGCAAATTACCCACTCCCGGCACGGGGAGGTAGTGACGAAAAATAACGATACGGGACTCATCCGAGGCCCCGTAATCGGAATGAGTACACTTTAAATCCTTTAACGAGTATCTATTGGAGGGCAAGTCTGGTGCCAGCAGCCGCGGTAATTCCAGCTCCAATAGCGTATATTAAAGTTGTTGCGGTTAAAAAGCTCGTAGTTGGATTTGTGTCCCACGCTGTTGGTTCACCGCCCGTCGGTGTTTAACTGGCATGTATCGTGGGACGTCCTGCCGGTGGGGCGAGCTGAAGGCGTGCGACCGCCCCGTGCGTGCTCGTGCGTCCCGAGGCGGACCCCGTTGAAATCCTACCAGGGTGCTCTTTATTGAGTGTCTCGGTGGGCCGGCACGTTTACTTTGAACAAATTAGAGTGCTTAAAGCAGGCAAGCCCGCCTGAATACTGTGTGCATGGAATAATGGAATAGGACCTCGGTTCTATTTTGTTGGTTTTCGGAACCCGAGGTAATGATTAATAGGGACAGGCGGGGGCATTCGTATTGCGACGTTAGAGGTGAAATTCTTGGATCGTCGCAAGACGAACAGAAGCGAAAGCATTTGCCAAGTATGTTTTCATTAATCAAGAACGAAAGTTAGAGATTCGAAGGCGATCAGATACCGCCCTAGTTCTAACCATAAACGATGCCAGCCAGCGATCCGCCGCAGTTCCTCCGATGACTCGGCGGGCAGCCTCCGGGAAACCAAAGCTTTTGGGTTCCGGGGGAAGTATGGTTGCAAAGCTGAAACTTAAAGGAATTGACGGAAGGGCACCACCAGGAGTGGAGCCTGCGGCTTAATTTGACTCAACACGGGAAACCTCACCAGGCCCGGACACCGGAAGGATTGACAGATTGATAGCTCTTTCTTGATTCGGTGGGTGGTGGTGCATGGCCGTTCTTAGTTGGTGGAGCGATTTGTCTGGTTAATTCCGATAACGAACGAGACTCTAGCCTGCTAACTAGTCGCGTGACATCCTTCGTGCTGTCAGCGATTACTTTTCTTCTTAGAGGGACAGGCGGCTTCTAGCCGCACGAGATTGAGCAATAACAGGTCTGTGATGCCCTTAGATGTTCTGGGCCGCACGCGCGCTACACTGAAGGAATCAGCGTGTCTTCCTAGGCCGAAAGGTCGGGGTAACCCGCTGAACCTCCTTCGTGCTAGGGATTGGGGCTTGCAATTGTTCCCCATGAACGAGGAATTCCCAGTAAGCGCGAGTCATAAGCTCGCGTTGATTACGTCCCTGCCCTTTGTACACACCGCCCGTCGCTACTACCGATTGAATGATTTAGTGAGGTCTTCGGACTGGTACGCGGCATTGACTCTGTCGTTGCCGATGCTACCGGAAAGATGACCAAACTTGATCATTTAGAGGAAGTAAAAGTCGTAACAAGGTTTCCGTAGGTGAACCTGCGGAAGGATCATTACCGACTAGACTGCATGTCTTTCGATGTGCGTGTCGTGTCGCGCAACACGCTA
>NW_025729216.1:1007500-1010000 GCF_021461385.2 Schistocerca piceifrons
TGGATGGCAGCAGGACGTACATGCCGCCCCCCCCCCCACCCCTCCCCACGTCCCCACGTCCCCACCTTGCCCCCTGCCTTCGCAAGCTGGTTGGTGACAAGTTTGCATGTTCAATGCCCTTCGCATGCGACGTACGCAGGCTACGTTGTGGTGCGGCCTGTGTCAACTGTCCGCTGATGTCGTACGCGTGAACCACAATCTGTACTGCACATTCGTCCTTATGTACTGAATGATACATCGTGGCACATGTGTGACCGTACAACGACTGCGCCCAAAAACGGCGGACCATACAGTGCAAATATTGTGCACGCAGCTACGTGTCGTCTCCCTATGAGAGCTGGATTGCAGTGTGGTACGCCATAGAGACGTGTGGGAGGAACGGACGCCGTGGATGGCGATCAGCATGAGCTGTCTGTTGATGTATTCGGACCTAGTCGTCTCTCCTCACACACCGTGATGGCATGGTGCACCGCGTTCCATATCTGCGACATGCTACAGAGGCCGGTTGACAGTCGTTCGAGCAATGGACATCGCATACGTACGGGGGCCACCTTCCACGTATTGTCTAGGCGTGCACATTTTGTTGCGTGTATGTGGGCAGACGTAGTGTGGCGTGACACCTGACACAGGCATGCAATAATCGTTGAAGTTGCAAATGGCGATGGACGCCTGCGTTTTCTGGTGAAGTTACGCAAATGAAGAAATGGTAACCTGTTGTGGTGCGGTTGTTCTCGCTAGGGGTGAATCGGTGATGGCGACGATAGGTTGAGGTACTAACCGGTTGTTCCAGCGATACCCACCATGCCGACGAAACTGAACGGCATCTGGGTGTGAAGCGATACGCGGCGGTGGCTGGGTGGGACCGTCCCCGGCCGGTGAGGGGGCGCCTCCCGGCGTGCTGGCCGCGCGGTGCGTGGGCGCACGCGCTACAGCCGGCTGGTGGGGGCGGCCAGTGGCAGGCGCGCCGGCCGACGGACGCGGCAGGCGTCGCAGCTGCGCGCCGGCGCACCCTGCGCGCGGCGCCGTGCGGCCAAAGTAGGTCCTCGCGGGCCCGGTGCGAAGCGCGGTGGACATCTTCAGTGTGCTGGTCCGATTGAGGACTGTGTGCGTTGAGGATGCGCCGCCGCCCGGCGCTCGGCGCCGCGACGCCGTCTGCTGCTCGGTCGCCCCAGCGGTTCTCGCTGGTGGTTTGTATCGCAGCTGTGCGGATGTGTTGGCGCGTGCGCTGTGCTGGGAGAGTTCGCTTCGACACCCAAGTGGGGCTTTTGTCCTTCTGTGGCGCTGGCGTTGGAGCTGCCGGTCACCGTAGGTGGCGCGTGTTGTCTCCCGCCGGCAATGCCACGACAGCACGCTCCCGGGCCTCTGTCGGCAGCGGCAAGCTCAGTTGGGAGCACGGGTGGTCGCACCGAAAGCGTCTACTCGCCTAACTCCGGGCGATTGCGCCTCTCTCGAACCCGACCAAGTACTTGGGACGGCGCTGCGCGCCGCCGGGACCTGAGAGGGTTTCGAGGTGTATTGTGCAGGGGAGCTCAGCCTCCTCCTGTTTGCAGAATGATTGAGCGGACGCTTGCGTGTTCGCGCGGGCCCCCGGGACACACTCCCGGGCGGCCGGCTGCTCAGCTCTAGTTGACGCAGCTCCCTGGTTGATCCTGCCAGTAGTCATATGCTTGTCTCAAAGATTAAGCCATGCATGTCTCAGTACAAGCCGCATTAAGGTGAAACCGCGAATGGCTCATTAAATCAGTTATGGTTCCTTAGATCGTACCCACGTTACTTGGATAACTGTGGTAATTCTAGAGCTAATACATGCAAACAGAGTCCCGACCAGAGATGGAAGGGACGCTTTTATTAGATCAAAACCAATCGGTCGGCTCGTCCGGTCCGTTTGCCTTGGTGACTCTGAATAACTTTGGGCTGATCGCACGGTCCTCGTACCGGCGACGCATCTTTCAAATGTCTGCCTTATCAACTGTCGATGGTAGGTTCTGCGCCTACCATGGTTGTAACGGGTAACGGGGAATCAGGGTTCGATTCCGGAGAGGGAGCCTGAGAAACGGCTACCACATCCAAGGAAGGCAGCAGGCGCGCAAATTACCCACTCCCGGCACGGGGAGGTAGTGACGAAAAATAACGATACGGGACTCATCCGAGGCCCCGTAATCGGAATGAGTACACTTTAAATCCTTTAACGAGTATCTATTGGAGGGCAAGTCTGGTGCCAGCAGCCGCGGTAATTCCAGCTCCAATAGCGTATATTAAAGTTGTTGCGGTTAAAAAGCTCGTAGTTGGATTTGTGTCCCACGCTGTTGGTTCACCGCCCGTCGGTGTTTAACTGGCATGTATCGTGGGACGTCCTGCCGGTGGGGCGAGCTGAAGGCGTGCGACCGCCCCGTGCGTGCTCGTGCGTCCCGAGGCGGACCCCGTTGAAATCCTACCAGGGTGCTCTTTATTGAGTGTCTCGGTGGGCCGGCACGTTTAATTTGAACAAATTAGAGTGCTT